>NC_134866.1:76118467-76283467 GCF_049852395.1 Peromyscus maniculatus bairdii | reverse complement strand
CAAACAGGATGAAATTTTATTAACATAAAATGTCAATGAAATAGTTTGAAATAATATTTAATAATAGCATGTTATAAAGCACAATTTAAAAGCTTTACATATATATGAATGATATATACCCATACATCTATAATACTTATATGAAAACACAACTATTCTATGATGTAGGATTAGGTTATTATGATTATCATCATCATCATCATCATTATTATTATCATTTCACAGAAGCTAAAGCAAGAGAAGTTACATGACTTCTCAATGTCTATAGCCTCAGAGTAAGAAGCCAGAGATTTGGGGGATTTGGGTGTCTTTTTGCTCCAAAGCAACTGAATTGTCGTGAGTGCACTCACTTTTTGTCATGAGTGGCGGAATGGAAAGAATACTGATCCTGACTTCAAAGGAACCAAATTCAACCACAGGGCTTCCATTTTCTCGCTGCTGCCTTAGACAGTCCTCCAGTTTTTCCACTCTGCTTTCCTTACCTATAAAGCACCAGAGTCCTTCAAGTCAGCGGTTTTCCGGATGTGGTACCCACACCAATATCATTAGCATCACATGGGAACATGTTGGCAGTTGAAATTCTTGGTCTCAATCCAGTTCGGTTCTTAGTTCTGGGGTGGGGCCCAGACCTACTGAATTATTATTCTGAAAACAGGGGTCAAGCAAGCCCTCTAGTCAAGATATCAGCCCATGTTCAAGTTGGGAAGTCACTGGTCAAAAGTTACCACTGAATTAACTTCTGATTCTCACATTCTGAGGGTCTGTCTATGTCTGTCTGGTTTCATATTTCTGAATTTCATACTGATGTATTTCTCTATGTTTAAATTATTCTTCTATAATTCATCTTGCTGGAGGATAAAATGTCTGCTATTAGCTTACCAGAATGATTTTTCCTTAATCCTCATCAGAGCTTCAGGGAATTAGAAAGTAGAAAGGGGTCATGGATCTAAATAGAATGATGTTACCATGAATGTTTCGTTACCTCAAGCAAAAGCATAATGTTAAATTCCACAGTTGGAGCCTAGACATAATCTGAGTTCTTAATCCAGTGTCATGCTCCCTGTAGGTGGGGGGGGCTTAATAAATCCCTGTTGCTCCCTAAGGCAAATGACATCCAAATTGTGATCAGCAGCCTGGAGGAGCTGGCCTCGGCATACTTCCGTGTTCTCACCTGCCTGCTCCTCTGAGTCAAGACGGAGCCTTGGTTAGAATACTGAACTGACCGCTTTCTGTGAAACTCCCACTGTCGTGGGGGCTGCTTGACAATAAACACGGCATCCTTGAAGTCAGATTGCATTGGTCCTAGGGAACCCATCAGCACTGTCAGAAGTCCTCTGAGTTTTCAGCTCAACTCTGACCCAGACTCTCTGTTGCCTCCTGCCCCTTAAGCCGCCCTGTACGGTACAGGGCGCTGGGTGACCTCACACCCTGGTGTGAAGCCTACAGAGACCAGGAGAGCAATGGCAGGAATGTGTTTCTCCTGACACTCATGAGAATTAACTAGTTGTTGGCTGATCAACTTACTTCCAAAGGTAAACCGAGAAGAGAAAAGAGGCCGAAATGCAAATTCCATCAGTTGCAAACTTTTTCAGAGGGATGGGTGTGGAATGCATTAATTGATTGTCTTTTGCTGCAACAAAATATCAGATCAAGGTAACATATGGAAGGAGAATCTATGTTGAATCATGGTTCCTAAGTTTGGGCTAGAAAAGCCTTTGAATGGGGCAAGCAGAACATAATGGGCCATTCTGTTTAGAGATGGGAAGGTGAGAACACCAAGAGAAATACGGACAAAAGGAGAAAGAACATGCCTCAGGGAGGCATGACATGTGGAGAAAAAAGATGGTCATGTAAAGAAAGGCCATCTTGCTCAGAACGTTAAGTATAAAACAGAGACGTCTGCTCCTTGGAGCCAAATAAACCTATGGCATGGGTAAAGTCTACTCTTTTACTTCATGTGAGTGGAAAATCGTGAACACTTAAACTGGGTTATCTTGGAGACAAACAATTTCACATTTGGCCATAATGAGAGAGAGTCTAGAAAAGGTCTGAAAACCATTTCCAATCAAAATTGGCTCAAATATTTGCAGACTCTTTCAGATTTGCCTATCAAGAATTATCTAGGCATGACTTCCAAGTCTGTACACCTGTACACTGACCCTGCAGGAAAGGAGTGATATCATTTTGAGAAAACCAGGAAGTAGATGCTACTTCCGCTTCCATTTTATAGATAGAGAAACAGAGGCACGAGAAGCTCACTCCATCAGTTACAAAAATAGTGAGTAGAAAAGTTTAGATTTAAGCCCAGGCAAACGGCCTCCAGGGTTGTGCTCCCAGGAGATCATATTCTCCTTGCTTTGTCATATAGGAATGCTTTTGGTTAGAAGTAACAGAAACAAACAAACAAAAAATCCACTGAGTGTGGCTTTTAAAAAAAGTAAGAATTCCTTCTTTCTTCTTCTTCATTTAGCAGTAATTATGGAGATAAGCATTAACATTTTCCCCAATGCACTCAGACCGAGGCTTGCCTTGTTTGCTAGATGGTCACTTTAGCATCCCTGTGTGGCCCTGTGTTTTCAGATCTCTCCTCCCACTCCAGGGTGGAAGAAGACAGAAGAGGCGTGACTTCTCAGAGGAAGTGGTCATTTCTACGGGAAGATCTAAGCTCTCCTCACTAGACCACCTCTTAATATGCCTAGCCAGAACAGGGTCCCATCCCACCTCCCACCCCCAACCCTAGCCCCCAATCAACCAAATATAGGCTTACAAAATTCTCCTGGCTGGTTCTGCCAAAGCACAGAACAGAGGTGGGTACAGTACCCATCCCATTCCTGTTTTTTGGGTTTTTTTTTTTTATCATTTTTTCTTGTTCATTCTCTGGTTTATTTTAACTATGTAAGAAGTGGGAATAAAGATAACAGACATAGTCTCTATATAATCATCAATCACTTTAAGGCAGTGTTTGAGAAAACCAACAATGCAGCCAACTTTAAGTAAAGAGGTGAAAGAATTTTAAATCTAAATCATATATGGCTGAGTTAACAATGGCTATCCAGAGAATTCAAGAGCATTGCCCTGGCTATGTGGGTACAGCAGCTGAGAAGGAAAACACTATCCCTAGACTATAAAACAGCCCCAAGATGTAGTCCTTTGAATATGAAACCGTAGAAGGGCAAGGCTGCTGTATGTGCTTTAAAGCATAGTGTATAATTAGGATTTTTTTTTTAGGCATTAGGCATACGGATTTTGTTTATCCCCATATGCAATTATCACCTGAATTTCTCCAGGCCTCACCTGCCACTGGCTGTCGATAGAATCATGGAGAGCCATGACTCAAGCGATCCTAACACGTCTCTACAGCCACCTGAAAATCTCCCTGCTCCTTGCTCCTGGGATTCCCCGTGGAATTCTCACAGGTACCCACAAACAAGTCCATACATACTAGGGCTACAGCTACTCTGGATTGTCACCATCCCACCTGGCTTGGCTTAGAACATGGGGGACAGCGCTCTCTCTCCTCTGCAAATCCACTGCCGTGGGGTCTGGAAGCCATGCTATTTAAACCTTCTCTGGAGCGGGGCTTGGGTGATGGTGACTGATAACTCAGTATCTTGTCTCTGAGTACTGCAGCTGCTATTGCATCAGCTCATCTTGCCTGGCTCTCTCTTCCCTTAGGACAACTGACTAATCATCTCAGTTCTAGGAACTTACTCTTAGGAAAGAACCAGATGCATGGCCAGAACTATGCATAAGGAATCAATTACAGAGCACTTTATAATGGTAAAAGAAAAATTCTAAGTTTTGATCAGAAGACTGGTTAAATTAATTATAATACATTCACTTTGAGAAAATATGTAACCGTTTAAATGATGACGCAGACCTGCATGTATTAACGTGGCAAGATATTCATGATGTATTGTTACACTGGGAAAAGTATATGAACTCATTTTTGTAGCGATATGAATTAATATATGAGCTCCCAGGAGTGTGTGTGTGTTAATTTGTGCCCATTCTCACACAAAGGAAATAAATACAAGTGATCTTTGAAGGGCAGATCAGGGTAGTTTTTACATATCTTTTCAAACACTGTGAATGTTTTTCTAAGAAGTACCAATTGCCTTCCTAATCATAAAAAGAGAAAGCCACAGCCATCTGGATGTATAATTCTTTTAATGAAGCAGGCTTTAGTAATCGACGCATTCTTTAGAGTGAGCGGGCGGAGAGGTGCAAAAATCTCCATTTAGTGATACTGTCTAATATAAAGAGATCTGATCATTTTCCTGGAAATTCCTGGGTGGTGTGGATGAAGCTGGAGGTTGACAGAAAGATGATTAGGATGATACGTCCCCAGAGAAGAAATCGATGCTGGCCAGCACAGCAGTGCCCCAAGATCACTGTTCCTGGAAGCCTGAGAAATCGCAATTTCTGGAATCAAAAAGTACAAAAAGTACACAGAGCGAAGGAAAACACATGGGGTGGTGCATTTTGTGGCTGCCTGTCTCTTCAATTGCTTCATATTTTTTTTTAGTCTATTATATATTTTTTTCTAATTGATTTGTAAACACCCCAGGCTAACAATTCCTGGTATTTCACGTGGCACTTTTTTTTTTTCTCCATTCATTTTTCAAGCTGTTTGTGATTTTGTTTTTTTCTTCACAGAAGTTCCCAGAGGCTTGGGTGACCAACTCTAACAACCCTGTATACTTTGTGAATCTTGGCTTTGGTCTCTTACTTGGTGTCATGGTATGCATCATAAAGCTTCCTCCCAATGACTGTGTGCTGACGGGCTGGTCACCAACCTGTGACATTGTCAGAAGGCGGTACGATCTTTAGGAGATGGAGCCCACTAGAAGGAAGGAGGTCCGGGAAGGGGCGCACACCCTTGGAAGGGATGCTGGAACTTCAGCCCCTCCTCCCCACTTTCCTTCCTCCCTGCCACTGTGAAGTGAGCTGCTCTGCTCAGACACACTCTCTCTGCCATGATGTGTGTCTCACCACAGCCCAAAGCAATGGAACCAAGAGATCATGGATTGATCTCTCAGAAACTGTGTGTCAAAAATAAATCCTTCCTTCTAAAGGCTGATTTTTCTCAGACATTTTGTCATAACAATGGAAAGCTGACTAGTGCATTAGAAACACTTCTTTAAAAGGCTGGGCGTGGTGGCACACACCTTTTGTCCCAGCACTTGGGAGGCAGAGGCAGGCAGATCTCTGAGTCCAAGGCTAGCCTGTCTACATGCCCTTTTACCCACAGACACCAAAATTACTCCTCTACACTCTATATAACCCATATATTTCATCTTTTATAATTAACACTAAATTGGTCAGAACACTGTGTGTGTTTTCTGTGACAGGTTAGGGGTTTCCCCCAGTGGCTGATCATTTTGCCCAGTGTAATTTTAGACTATCCTGCTTTTTCTCTCTAGTTGGATGAAAATTCTTTTCATATTCCAAAATAAACGCACAAGGATACACATATCCAGAGTTTTGGGTGTCGCTCTGGACTTCTCTTGGGGTGTCGGCCTGTCTGCCCACCCGCTCCTGATGTGTTATATCTGATGATAAGGCAAAGTCCCCTTCATTGCTGTTCTCTTCAAAAGTATCCTGGCTTCTCTTACATGGGTTCTTCTCAGTTGCTCAGATGTGGTCAAATTCCAGACAAATCTATACTCAGCTTTTAAATGAAATCCCAATGTTTACACATTACTCTATAGTTTTCACTAAGAAGGCTTTTTTTTTTTTTTTTTTGGTTTTTCGAAACAGAGTTTCTCTGTGTAGCTTTGCGCCTTTCCTGGATCTCGCTCTGTAGACCAGGCTGGCCTCGAACTCACAGAGTTCCTCCTGACTCTGCCTCCCTAGTGCTGGGATTAAAGGCATGCACCACCACCGCCTGGCAAGAAGGCTTCTTTCTTCCCAGTCTCTTGTTAAGATGATGAAGGTTTGTTTTGTTAGTTGTTTGTGGAAGGGTGTTTCCTGAGAAATGTCGGCCTCCCTCTGGCCCTCTCCCCTCACACCATTTGGTCACATGTAGATGTTGACTCTCTGGCACATTTACAGTCACCTCAGGGTTCCCATATCTCTGCAGGGACAGTTCCACTCCCCACAGACTTCACCCCTGTCTTCCTGGAGCTGCACCTCTCTCTGACCTCCACTATCTGGTTTCTGTCTTCAGAGAACCAACCTCCTCGCTCTGAGTCCCAGGATGTTTTGCTAGGTTCTTATTTATTCCCCATGATAAGGACTCGAACCCACAGTATTCCCTTTGTTTTATTGCCTAGAAAAATCACCTGGAACATAACACAGAGACACACTTCCATGACTCAGAAGTCTGAGGACAGCTGAGCTTGTCCCTCTGCTCAGTATATCATAGGCTGCAGGTAGACATCAGCAGGACTCCCATGTAGCATGGCAGCATTCAGCCCCTTGGAGCTGGAGAAGTGAGGTTCTCAATATCCAGGGACTGCTGGGTTCTTTGGATATAGCCTCAGGTCCACTCAGCACACAGCTTACTTCAAGACCGCAAAGAACCTCCCATTGCAGTCCCCTAGGAGAGAGTCTTGGGTAATGTGACATAATCATAAATTGGCTGTCACTATCACCATATTCCTGGCTAGAGACCAGTCACAGGGCCCACCTACAGAGAATAACTCAGACATCCACAGGTCTTGCATCATTACTAGCACCCACCGGTTTTCCGGTTATTTCTTTGAGATCTGGGGTCTTGGCTTAAATAACAGGATAGCAGCCTGAGTGGAGACTCAGGCAGAAGGTCAAGTACTGGGGGAGAAACAGGCAGCCTGCTTCCCGCCATGGCCTTCAGAAGTTCTCTGTTTGACATGGGCACAGGCTCCCAGAATCAGAGAAGAAAGCCGGGTGTGGCCTTTCATCCCAGCACCCAGAGGCAAAGGCAGTTGGATCCCTGTGAGTTTGAGACCAGCCTGGATTTACAGAGCAAGCTCAAGGACAACCATGACTTCATAGAGAGACCTGTCTTAAAAAAAAAAAAATGGAAAGTGAGAGTGTGATGTAAGCCCCAAACTACTCTGGTTATTCTTAGTTCTCTCCATCTGTCTCAGAATTGCTGTCGGTTCCTTCACAATTCTGGAGCTTGGGAGTCATTTGTCAGAGCTGTCCTGTTCTTTAGTGTCTCCTACGCATGTCAGTAAGAAGTGAGGGAAACTACAGGCTTCCTGCTACTGTGACCCAGGCTCCTGTGACACCACAGGCCTCCCCTCTGTCTTTCTCAGAGGAGACATCTGTCTGGCTTCTGGATCTTTTAAAACAAAGGCAAGACTGAGAAGAACACATTCCGTAGGAGCCTCTGAAGGCCATCAGGATACCCAGGGAAACCAGACCCAACCAGTCTACGCTGTGGGGGCACATGAGTGTCTGGAACACTTCGGCGTTATTGGTGTTCATGTTCTCCCAAGAACCTGGGGAGGTACTGTGACCCCGTTTTATGGAAGACAAAATAGAGGCTCAGGTGGAAACAACCTCCCCAGCATCACACAACCAATGACAGAGCCAGGATACGACCCAGGCTTGGCCTGGCTCCCAAGCTCAGTGTCAGAATGGGGGAATACTAGAATTATTTGGAAGCATTACAAGTTTCTTCCATGCTTGATTTTATTCACAGCCTTACAACCCTAATGCAATTAAACAGCTCTCAGTTTTTGTTTTCATGATGAGAATGGACAATGTTCTGTTCTATTGTTGTACCACACCTCCACTGTACCACACTAAGGTCTGAACGTAATTACTGGGGTGTCCGATATCTGTACACGAGCAGGACCCAACCTGTCACTCTATTCAGCTACAACTTTAATACCTTCCTCTCATGTCCCCCTGAAGCAAGCCATATAAAGCAGGAGGATAAGCAAGTCCCGGGTGGAGTCCCATCTTGGTGCCTCTCACAGAGTCTTTGGGGATGCTGTGGCCACTTGTGGAGGCATCTTAGTTCATTCAAGCTGCCATAACAAAAATGTCAAGAACTGGGTGGTTTATAAACAACACACATTAGTTTCTCAGGTCTACAGACTAGGAAATGTAAGACCAAGGCACCAGCAGAATTTAGTGCAAGGTGAGGGCCACTCCCTGCCTCAGAAATGGCACTTACCCATGTCCTCGCATGATGGAAAGGGCTCCCTTGGTCCTATCTATAAGGGTCATAATCCCATTCATAAGGACTCCATCCTCATGACTTAATCACATTCCTGAAGTCACCAAGTCCAGAGCATCACCTTAGAGAGTAAGCTTTCAATGTATGAATTTTATGGTCCTGTAGGAGACACAGACCCTCAGACCATGGTAGAGGAGGCCATGAGTACTAAGTGACTGGAAAGCTGGGGTGTGTGCCTGCCAGCTATTGTAGTAAGAAAAGTATAAGCTAGGTGTACAACTCTAACCTACAACAGGCTTAGGTTCCTAAATAGCAAATGAAACCAACCCATCAAGGGAGATGTCTTATAAAACAGGAGGGCACAGAGCCACCCTAAATACAGGTATGGAATCCCAGGACTCTCAGCATCAAGAGAAGTTACAGTTGCTGCAAACCCTGTCTGAACCACCATACCTACCAACTAACTATGTACAGACAGCTATCAAAACCAACCCTAGCACATTCCTGGGTGTGGCAGGTCAGCAAGGGTTGCTTTCTCATGCATAGGCTTCATTAGGCACAAGCTGAAGCTTGGGTCCAGTCCTGCAGCAATCTTGAGCAAGTCATGAAATCTTGCCAGTCCTCACTTTCTTGTACAAGAGTCCTCAAAATGTGTCCCTCTCCCAAACATGAGTAGAATGTGAGAACATCTTGGCCCTGTAAATCCCTGGGTTCCACCGCAAGCCTACTGATTCAAAAACTCAAGATCTGTTTTAACAAGTCCTCTTGGGAATCTTGATGCATGGTAATGGGAAAGACACCACTCTCGTGCCTCCTAGAGCTAAGAAACCTCAATGAAATGATGCAAGGTGACACTCTGTGAGTACGTGGACTGCCACTCAGCCTCTTAGCCTGTCAGTGATGGGTCACAGAGGAATGATGGAAAAGAATGTGGACATTTCAGTGATTTCTGCAAGACAGGTGGGTTCTCTCTCTCTCTCTCTCTCTCTCTCTCTCTCTCTCTCTCTCTCTCTCTCTCTCTCTCTGTGTGTGTGTGTGTGTGTGTGTATGTGAATATGTGTATACACATGTGAAGGCCAGAGGTTAACACCAGATGTTCTTCCTCAGGACACCATCCATCTCAAAAAACAAACAACAAACAAACACAGGGTCGGTTTGTCTGGGATGACGAGCAGGCAGAACCACACCTGCTTTCTTACCTGGGTCTGGGGAGCTTACTCATCTTCCAGGCACACTGGTGCGGGGGGTAGGGGGGCAGGCTTCTGAAATAGGGAGAGTAGAACCATAAACTTCCAGAGCAGGGAAAGGGCTCAGGGTGTCTTCCTACAGCAGCAGCAAGAACTTTATAGTTGTGCTGTGAGCACCTGCAGCCAAGGCAGCCTCATCAGGTAGGTGCACTCCCAGACACATGGCTTCGCAGCTGGGGAAGGGGAGTCGGGCTAGCCAGCTCCCTCTGCTCACCTTAACAACAGCCTGCCCACTTATGGCTCCAGTCCCATGGCCCTATGGAGCCCCTGCCAGGGCCTAATTAAGGAGTTACCAGCTTTTCATCTCTGCTGCTTTTGTGTATTTTAATACCCCCATGGCAAATTCTTAGCAACTCGGCTGCTGCCAAGCTGGTCCAAGCAATCCCCCAGGTAGCCATGATTGTTTTGGTTAATCAGAATTGCATGGGCTTTAAATCGTCTACCTTGGTCCCGTTTCCCCCGTAAGTCCTGTTACATGTATATATTTTATACTGAGTTTTGCAGACTGTGAAATTTCCTGGAAAGTGTTATTCTCTGTTATGGCAGAAATGGCCACGTGTGTGGATCACCTGGTATATGGTAAATGCTCAGTAATTATTACTATTAGTTCATATCTATCATGGAGTTCCACAGTGTCCTTGACGTTCTGACAAAGGAGCCAAGAAACCCAGCAGCCAGCATCCCCCAGGAAAGAACAAAGGAACATGGCTTCACATAGTAAGACCTGCTAATGGAAAAGGAAAGCTTCTCCCCTTTGCTGCCAATATTTTTAATGACATTCATTTGAATCTGTGTCTCCTGTTTCTTTTCTTTCCAGTTTGAACAGCTTTTCTAAGACATGGGAATATTCTACCGGCTTCTTTGTACTGAAATCATTAGTTACATGCTATTTCTTTCTTTGCAGCTTCAGAAAAGAACACACAGTTACCAGTGGCAGGGAATAGCCAGGTAGAAAGTAGCTGTAATCTCTAGCATCCTGGGAGATGGTACTCCAACTTGAAATCTCCAGTCTCCCGCATTGGAAGACACTAGTTCAACCCCTGGTGTGGTGGTAATGGAGTTGTGGCTTTACACTGAGCAGTAAGATAGACCCTGAAAGCTGGCCAGGTGTCCTGACAGCTGACTTCATTCCTGTCTCTCAGTATTCCCTCTCTAGTTTTATCTTTCTTCTTGAGGCTAGTGCTGAACCGTTCCCTCCATCATGGGGTCACAGGCCTGTGGTCTGCAGGTCAAATTCCGCCCTCCATTTTGGTTGTCCATGTTGAATCACAAGAAGAGAGATTTCACATTATAAAAGCAAAACGACCTGGCTTCGCTTTAAAATTCGGAACATCTGGCAGCCCTGAGCCAGGAATCCCGCGTGGCAACCAGCAGCTGGCGGGAGAGTCCTCCCTTTTCAAGCCAAACTCTGCTTACTCCACTGTGCCACACTCCCTACCAACCCCGGCGATTTCGCAGATGTACACACAGCTTTCTGGATCCATTTCCTAAGACTGAGAGAGCAAAACATGACAGGCTGAGTGGCTTGAACAACAGAAAGCCCTCTGCTCATGACACTGAGGCTGAAAGTCCAAGACTGAGACACTGTGGGTTCCTTCGGAGGGTCTCTCCTTTGCTCATAGACGACCACCCTCTCACTGGATCTCCCGGCGGAATCACACCACGCACATCTGCATTCATCCCGCCTCTTCTCATGAGAATACGTTGTGTTGGATTGGGAGCCTCTGTCCTTATGGCCCTCGCCTCCAACCGTGTCTCCCTCAGACACACTGCGGGTTAGCACCTGCGATGTCCCTGTGACGACTAGTCTTGCTGTCCACTTGATGAGACCGGGCGTCATCTAGGAAATGCACAAAGCACACTCTGATTGGGTTTGCGGGGTGTTTCCGGAGACAGCTGAGTGAAGGAGGGGAATGCCTGCGATCATAGCCTCATCTTCTCTTGGGAGGTTAGCGGCTGCGCTCGGCCACACCCTTCCCCATGAAGCTCTGAGTCACCACGGATCCAAAACAAAGCTTCCTCCTTTGAAGTCGCTCTCTCAGCCGCGAAAACCTTGACTCACACGGGCCTATCAAACACCCGCCCGCTTTTCCACTTCAACTTGACTTTACCAGCACTGGACTCCACCACCAGGTCATGGTGACCCTTCATGGCAGTGTGGTTTTCACAGCTTCGTGTCTTCTTTCATTGGGCCCCGATATGAAGTACCTGAAGAATGAAATCCATAAAGCACATTTGATGCGTTTATCTAATTATTCTTTACCAATAAAAACTCGGGAGTCAGATATTGGGGTAAGAACCTGAGTGATCGGAGAAGCGGCAGAGAGGACCAGTGACTTCCTCTCTCTGTTCCTCCATCCAAAAGGGCCGAGACCCTCTTTCAGCCCCGCCCTACTACTTCCTGTGTCTGTCTGTCTTCAGTCCTCCAAAACCTCTGTAGTTAATTTTGGTCAGCTAGTAGCTAGCTCCACCCTCTGATTCAAAACAAACTTTATTATCAGTCTTGGGAGCATCAGAATGCAATCAAAATATCACACAACACACATTTTAAAAGCACATGAACATTTAAAGGAAAGAGGCTCAGAGACTGGAGGTAATTCCCTCTGATGGTTTTAAAGCCATTTTTAAGACAAAGAACCCTCTAGAAAAGTCAGCAAGGGAGCTAAGGAGAGCTAGGCTGTACAAACAGGATGGCCCGAGTCCAATACCCAGAACCCACATTAGAAAAAAAATTCTAGTACAGGGAAGGCAGAGACAGGAGGATCCCTGTGACTCACTTACCAGCCAGTCTAGCCAGGTAAGCAGTCTCCAGGTTCACAGCTTTTTAAGAAAGTAAGGAGGAACTTGTTGGGCAGAAGGTATTTGGGGGATGAGAAGAGTGAGGGAGAGGTACTGGGGGTCAAAGCTACTTAAATTCATTACATACATTGTAAGTACAGATGTGAAACTGACAGAGAATAGAACAATGGGGAAAAGTAAGGTGAAAAGTGATTGGGAAAGACACCCAGCGTCAGCCTCTGTCTCTCACACGCACAGACATGGACGGACGGGGACACACACACACACACACACACACACAAACACATGTTCCAGGGATCCATGTATAACAAAGCTGAGCACTCCTGTTTTCCAGTACCCTTCCTAACGGGCCTCCAGAAGGGGCTGGGCCTCCCTCTCAAGACCGTGAAAACTACTTGTCTAATCTAAATTCCTCAGCTCCCATGGGAGAAACCGAAGGCCCATCTACAGACCCCAAACCACACAGAGCCAAGAGCAGAACCTGATCCGCTGCCTCCTGCCTCTCACTGGCCCTCGTCTGGAAGAGTCCAACAAGGCATCTTGTCCATGGATGTAGACAGGGCCATTTGAAGAACAGAAGCAAGACAGAAGTTCTGGCATGTGTGGTTAGTGGCCAGAGTAGCCTGGAGCAAGGATCCAGGTTTGTCTGATAAGATGCCAGTACTGGCTGGGTAATGTAAAGAACAAAGCCTTTGTGTGACTTGCCTGCTCCTCTTCATATACAGAACCAAAGAGTCTGGCGCCATAGCTCTGATGGCCCCTGGAATGTTACAAGATTAGGGTCCTAGAATATTACGGGTGACAGTAATTCTGCTCCTTCTTACTCTTGCTGAACTCATGCAAATGACTCCATGAGAACACCTTGTCCTCAGAGTCATACGCACCAGCAAAAGGCCATGCTCATCCTCCCAACCCAAAACTCCAGAGAGCAGCCTCCTCAGACTCTGCCTGTGGGCCACTTAGGACACCTCAGCATCTGTACTCCAGCTTGCTATCACTGAGAGACAGACAGACAGACAGACAGAGGCAGAGGCAGACACACACACACACACACAGAGAGAGAGAGAGAGAGAGAGAGAGAGAGAGAGAGAGAGAGAGAGAGAGAGAAATAAGACCATTCCCAGAAGGGGTAACAGTAATATGAACCAAGCATTTTGTACCACAGGGAAAGTGGAAGCAGAACAGCTATACTTTTGGGGGAACTGTAATTATAGAACTGCAAAGCAGAAATGGCAGGAATTTGTTCTCCAACCGACATTCCAGTGACAAGCAGCTTATTACTTCATGAGGTCGCCTGCTAATTCTCATGAGTAATTAGTGCTACGTTTGGAACCAAATGCATGACCCAAACATCCAAACTCTGCTCACCACCGACACCCGTGTTCTTGTCTTCTTCCAGGACATCCAGCTGGACCGCATTTGCCAGCCTTCCTTATAATTACCTGGAGTACTTCTAACCCACAGAATATGTTCCAGGTGTTGCGTGTCTCTTCCAGACCTGATCCATAAAGATTTCCCACATGAGACCCTTACTTTATCTGTCAGTTAAATGGAAAGCACTCTGGAGACAGGGAGGGAACAAACCCAACATAAGGGAGCGCTGGTCCCTGAATGACGACATGGAACAGAGACACGCTTCTCCCACCGCCATGAACACTGCCCAACTCCCCACCCGCCCCACCCAACCTTGCTGGCTTGTAATGTGGCAAGAAATTAATGTTTGTTCTGTCCAGTCACTGAGATCTAAGGCTTACCTGTTTCCACAACTAGCATTATTTACTTTACTAGGGCATCTCTTGAAGTAATAGACCTAGCCACCACTCCTTGTCTCATTTACTAGACTTTTAAATAGCTTAAAATAACCCTCTTGTAAAGATGGCAGATGAATGGCCAATTCTGACTTTCTCTTTAGTACCTTCCTATTTTAAAGTAGTTCACCTGCATACAGTCCTGAGTGCATTGTGTCAGGTACTCATTATTGAGAGTGACTTCCAGCTAAAGTTTCCAAAAACCAAAGTACTTGGTAGATCCAAGCAGATTCCCAACATAATTAGGGTATTTGGGGCCCAAACCCTTAATGACAAAAGTAAACTAAGGGGACTGGAGTTTCTCCACCCCCTGACTGCAAAGAAATTTCAGAGTCCTGACTGCAACTCAGTCTCCCCAGCAGAATTAGAGCTAAGAGGCCCGCTGTAGCTGGTGAGCGAGTGCCTCTCCACAAGTCTTCAGTGATACTACTTATTTATCACCCTCAGGACAATGTTCAGCAATTATCTCAGGGCCACCAATTAGTTGGGAGACCCCACTTAAAAAACAGGAGAGGGGAACAAGAGTGGCAGGCTTTGAAGGATTCACACCAAGGAAGAGAAAGGTGTCAGGGAGCCTGAGAATTCCAGGACTCGAGGCACGGGAGCCCGGCCCTGCTCAGCAGACAGAGCCTGGGAGATAGCAAGACTCAGAGAAGGAGATCGCTGCAGCCAGGTGTGGCCCTTTCTCTGATCCTGGAAGGCTCTGAGACACGGCAGCGCTTTTCTTGAAGTTGGCCAGAGAGAGAGAGAGAGACTCTTCAATCTCTAACCTGCAAGACCAGTTAGTTACTGAGGGTTCTATGGGCCGGTGGATGCCTCCATGAATACCTTTGAGTGCAACCCCAGGGCTTGCTAAATGCCTTTTCCATGTACCCGCCGGGCCACATAGTCAAAAATCTGAGGTAATTTCTGAGACTGTGCCTACCAACTGCAAAGTCCTCCAGTGCCTACAGTTTCCCAGGCCCAGTTAACCCCCTGGGTTGACAGAGCTTCTCTAAGACTCCAGAACTGCCCTTCCTCTGAGGCAAATTCTGTTTGGATCTCCTCAAAGTCCCTCCTGTATGCTCCTGACAGGCTGTGGTTGTCAAAACGTGACATGATATTTCGCCAAAGCAATTACTTCCTTAATGTAATCGGGGTCTGGAACTTTCCCCTAACAACGGCGCTGCACCAAGAGTCACACAAGGAGGACTCTCACTCCAGGGACTGCTGAGGGAAGATTTTGATCACTGACGACGGGCTGGTAAATACATCGTGGCGAGGAAATACTGAGCGGGCGGATGAAAATTCATGAGTTTCAAATTTTACAATGTTTCTCAGGAAAAGGCAGGTATTTAATAACTATAAAGAGTCAAATGTGGGAATTAAAGTAATCTTTAATAAAGTGTGCCCAGCATGCATAAAATATATAATTACAAGTATTACTTGAGAAAGATTCATGATTTGTTTTTAGCCCGGGGCTTTGCATTTTAAGAGGATGTGGGAGAGAAACGGGAGAGAACGCAGAGAGCACATTGTTAAAAGCTCTTGAAGGAAGATTAAAGAAGTCGAAATGGTTTTAATCTAGGGATGGGGAAGCTATGGGAGGACTCCAGAGGTATCTTCGAATACCTTAAAGGTTAGTCAGGCTTGCTGAACTCAGCCTCTTTATCCTTCCCGAGTCAAAGCCATTGGATCCAACACTGGCTAAGAACCACTGTCCTGAGGGATGGGGTAGAGGGTCATATCCCTCAAAACCTCCCTTCTTCTGGGTCCCCAGATGGGTTGGTTACCCACAGGGTTCGTCAGCTTTCTGTCACTGTAACGAAACACTGGAAACAATCAACTTATCAAGAGAGGAGGACGTGGGATGACAGTTTTGTTGATCAAGTGAGGACTTGACTTGGATCCCTGAACCCATTGTAAAAAGCTGGTTATGCCCCACACCTGTAATCTCAACACTAGGGGATGGAGACAAGGGGATTCCTAGGCCATGCTGGACCACCAGTCCAGCCCAATCATCAAGCTCTAGTTTCAGTGAGAGACCCTGTCTCAAAAAATAAACTAAAGAACAATCGGAAAAGATACTCAACATTGACCTCTAGCCTCCATACACACAGGTATGCATGCAAGTGCATGTACACACACATACACACACACACACACACAGCACACATACAAAAAGAAAAAAAGGGAGGCGAAGATTGGCCTTTTCATCATTGTTTTGAGGGCCTGAGGCCATGGTAAGTTGGTCCCATTGTTTGGACTGTGGCAAGGCAGCTGGTACATCACAGCAGCGACACAAAGGCAGATCAAAGCCACTCATTGCCAAGAAACAAAAAACAACGAGGAAAGGATTAGCATTTCACATTCCCTTTCAAGGATGCATTCCCAAAGACCTGAAGATCTCCTACTCAATGCCATCTCTGGAAAAGTTTCACCGCTTCTGGAGTGTCGCCCTTGGGACCAAGCCTCCAACCCAGGAACCTTTGGGAACAGTCCAGACCCGAGTCATAACACCCGCTCCCTATCTCTGCTTGTCCATCAGGTGAGTCCCCTTGTCCATCCCACCAACCATCTGCCCATCCCGAATATGGACTGCTATCAGCTCCGTGCTTCACCAAGCTGCGTTTTAGTCCGGCTGTCTCCACCCACTTTGTCTCCTCAAGGGCTTCTGGCTTGCAGCTTCTCATCTGCCGTCCGACAGGAACCCCCTGCATCCCTTCGTTTCCCCGTCCTCACTCATCAGCCGACTTTCCCTATGCCCCAGAGCACCCATCCCAACCACAAATATAACATTATAAACCACGGGCAGAGCCTCGTGAGGTGGACGTCCTGCAGGTTTGTGGTTTTCCGCTGTAAGCTGCTTTAAACTCTACCTTGATTCCTTTGTGCCTCTAGTCCCCTTGCATTATTCTCTGGCCTCTCTACAGTCCGGCCATCCCAACCCTTCACCCCTACTTTTCAACTGACACCCACATGCTCTTGACTTCCCTGTGCTTCCCCAGCTTGCCTCCTGCCCCTACCTCTGCCTGAAATGCCCATCTTATCTTCTCCAGGTAGGAGAATCTGAGGCATCTTGTGCAACTCAGATCAAGATTCCTTTTACACTTTGCTGAACTTAGAGAGAACTCTCTACTTCAAATAGCATCACATATTATCATTTTTATCTATCTCTGTCTTTTCTACTACACTATTCACTTGCTAAAAGTAGAAACTGTGGCTTCTTTGTCTGGCGTTCCTTTAGGACTTAGCGGAGTACCTGGTATTTAGTACATGTTCGTTGAATGAAAAACAAAGCGCATCTTCAAGGATTCAGTTTCTAGTTTGCTTAATGTATCCAGCCTGCCTGTGGACTGGAGCACGAGGCAGGATTCTGGGAGCTGGTTAGAAGAGGGTGAGGGACCCTAACAGCTCCTGCTGGGCATCCTTCTACATGCCAGTGTCTGAATGAAAGCTGACAGCTTCTGCTTTGTCTGTTCCTAAGTGTCATAACTGGGACAAAATGCCTTCATTAGCCAGTCTGGCCCCATGGCAAACACACGGCTTAGGAAGCCGAGACTGCCTGACTCTTTTCTGGTTCCTATGGATACAATGCCTCTTTTGACCCACTGGGATCCATCTGCTTGGGCAGCTGCCATATCGGAACAGAAAATGCAGCAGCGAATATTGGGCAGGAAGAAGCCTAGGGGCGGGGCAATAAAAAATGAAGAGAGAGAGAGAGAGAGAGAGAGAGAGAGAGAGAGAGAGAGAGAGAGAGAGAGAGATGGGTATTCATCCTTGCAGAAAATGGGATATGTATGAAAGCTTCTGGAGAAACCAAGCATAGTTTTAGAAAAATTCCTTTTGCTAAGTATAAGGTGGGGGGAAAAAATCACCACTGAAGATTGCCTTTCCTTCTGCAGAACTCTTGGATCTGTTTTGATGAGTTACTTTCAGGCATACCCTTCCCAGTCATCCCCAGGCAGCCAAGCACTCTGACATGTGCTGAACAAGGATGCAAGTGAGGCAGACAGTCTGTAGAAATGCAATATGGTGTCTTTCCTCCTCTTTGTTCCTTCACTAACAGACAGGTACCTTTAGGAAAAGGTGATTGAAAACAGGATCTACTATGGCTGGGTCCTTTGAGTTTGCCAGGAGCTCTTAGAACTGTCCTGTCTGCCTAATGAAGAAGCAGAGGCACTGGTTGAGTAGACAGTCCACTGTCCCAGAGCCGCTTAGGTGAAGCAAGGATTCAAGACTGAAGCCCAGTACTTTCGCTCCCGACACCAGTGCCCTTATTCCCACACCCACCACCTTGCTCCCTGCCTGGCTGCCATCTAAGCCTCATCTGCTTCTCAATTGGAGTGCAAGAAGCCAAGAGAGAGGAAATGTGTGGTTTAGGTACTGGGAATGTGTCCACAAAGGAACCTCCTGGGTTGTTTTTTAACCTATATCTGAGTAAAGCCAATAAATCCATGTCAATAATCAAACTGCCGGCTTATCGTTTCTTCCTTATCACCATCTCTGAATTTATAAAATTGGCTCTGGCCAATCCATTGAAGATTTTGGAGGAGGTGTCCCATACTGGATTCGTCTCCAAAACTGAGGTCACAGATTGGTGCCATAGGGTTGTTTTGTTCTGGCCATAATTGTCCCCTCACCTCCTAGGAACCACGTGATGCTCTAGACATAACTGGTGGCCTACTTTTAATCACATTAGTCAGTTTCTAAAATAGCAGTGTAGCAGGTAGATACAGTAATGACAATGTGTTGTATTTCTAGAACAATATGGCTTGTGAAAAGCTGTATTGTTTTGTAACATATTACCCCCATTCCCTCCCAGCACGAGGTCCCCTCCCTGGCCATGAGGTTGAAGTACCAGATATGGCATTTTCCCTCTTCTTTGGTGTTGGGTACAGAACCTGGGGTCTGGCTCATGCCCCATCTACTCTGAGCTACAGTCCAGAGCTTAGGTATCACCATTTTGACTTTATAGATTCAGTCAAGGAGCCTGGAAAGGTTAACAAATGTGCACCTTACACAACTAAAATCGATGAACCAGGAACTACAAAACCCTAAATTCCTAATCTCAAATCCAGCATTCTTCTTGCTGGCTAGTACATTCCTTTTCTGCCTTACCTATTCCCACCTTAAAAACACGGACCAGACAGCAAACGTGTTGCCATTTTTGAGGATCAGCTGTCAAGGCACATTGTTAGACTCTTGGTGAGAATGTAGGGTCCTCTCCTGAGTGAAAAGTGAGGCATCTCCTCTTCTGGGGACCCACAGCTCTCCGTGTCTCTGAGAGAGAGAGAGAGAGAGAGAGAGAGAGAGAGAGAGAGAGAGAGAGAGCACTATTCCAACATAACTATACATTCTCTTATCTATGTCTCCCACATATTGATTCTTAATCCTAAATCCATGGGTAATTCATGAACCCCTCACAGTTGGATTGCACTCATTGTTTTCAGGGAGACAGGCCTAGTCTTTACCGATCCTCAGAGAAGCACAAGAGAAACCTGAACGTATTGGTGTACTGTAAAAGGCCGCTAAGGCCCAGCTCTCCTACGTCCCCCACTGCCTTCCGAGTGCCAAATGAAATGGATAGAGGGGTGTGTGCGTGCACTCCTGTGCACGTGAACAAATGCGTGGCTACATTGTTCGGCGCTTCTCTGCCTGTTTGTTTTGTCAAGTTTTAATTCCACAATGGCCTGACTATTTTATAAACTGCATGATGCGCTAGACAGGACCCCAGCAACACAGCCAAATTTTAGGGAAGCAGATTTGAAATCTAGAAAAACATGTTGACTCTCGAGACTTTTCAATGCTGCGGCCGACTCCCACTTGACATTGTTCTTCCAATTCTCCCATTTTCAGATCATTATGCAAAGAGGGGGATTTACATAGGACCAATTTCAGCAGAGCAAATGATAGAGCATGTGTTCCAGCCCTGGCTGGTGATACATCTTACATTTTATAGCTATGTCCCTGTCAGAAGTATAAATCTACCACACACACACACACACACACACACAGAGAGAGAGAGAGAGAGAGAGAGAGAGAGAGAGAGAGAGAGAGAACTAATTTTAAATGGAGTGTATCCGAAGATCACAGCTCAGCAAAACACGACACCTTCCTGACAAACACTGAATAACTAGGTTACAGTCACACTTGGTCTGTCCAAGATACAAGGTGATCTGGGACAATGGTCCCTCATCCTTGAATGTGGGGCCAATTCCAAGACAATAATCAAAGTGAATTGTACCTGGTGTATGAAATCAAACACCACCCTCTACTCTCTGGGCTTTGCAGATCAAAGATAATAAAGCTGTCATGAACAAAGACAAAGGGCCACCAAGGAGTGACAAATTTCTATCAAGTTAGCATTTCATAAAAATGCCGAGGGTGGGAATAGGGTTGGTGAACATTCCCTTCCCCCTCTCACAGAGAAGGGACCGGGTGGGTCTTTCAACATATGCAGAGAGCAGAGAACATGCTGGGAACAATACTGCCCTGTCCTGTTTGCACTCAAAGGCCACAATCTGTCCTTGGATACTTCCAGGCACTGTCAGGAAGCTGTACAACAGAACAACCTGAGACCTGGTTAAACTCCAGAGGGTATCACACATTCTGCCAAGGACAGACTTTTACAACCTTACATTCCTCTACCCCGGTCTGAACTGTTTTCCTTGTCAGATTAGAAAGCAGCAGTAGAGTACAATCGATGGATTGAGCATCAAACCAAGGGTCCTAGGGTCTGCCACCTGTCACTCAACTGAAGAGCAAAAAGTACTGTGGAGCATTCACAAGAACAACTGGCTTCTTGCACCCTTCTAATAAGAAGGAGGAAGAGGAAGAAGAAGAGGAGGAAGAGGAAGAAGAAGAGGAGGAAGAGGAAGAAGAAGAGGGAGAGGAAGAAGAGGGAGAAGAGAAGGAAGAAGAGGAGGAGGAAGAATAAAAAGGAGGAAGAGGAAGAAGAAGAGGAGGAGGAGGAATAAGAAGAAGGAGGAGGAGGAGGGAGGACTCTGCAGTTACTACCTCACATCTACATTACCTTACCAATCCTCACAGCTCTGCAAGGCAAACCAAATGAGCAGGATGGTTTTGAGGGTGCAGATAAGAACCTGAAGATCCAAGACTTTCCTGGAGATGTGTAACAATTTCTAGAGTGAGGCACCATTTTTTCTCTGGCTCCAAGTTCAGGGTTCCTTCCAATATAATCTTTGTGTAAGCCAAATATAAGGATTCTGCTTATGCTTGTGCTGTTGCTCAATCATGCCTTACACTGGCAAGTCACCTAACAGACACTGCTCTTTTACAAAGAAGTTCTTTTAGCAATTCAGTAGCTAACTTCTTTCAGGTGAATCCAAAAAGTACCAACTCACTTGGTACTTTATTCTGTTCCTTCTGTAATACCAAGTACATGTTTTATTTTCATAGCACAATTATAAAATGCACCTACATTTCTTATTCGTTTGCTTGGTGCCTTTAGAACAGACATCTGGACTATTCTGAGGCCTTTAAAGATAATCAAAATATTTGAAGTCATCATTTAATAAAAAGGTTTTTTGATTGTCATGCCTGGGTCCGGGTCATGGCCATATCACAGTCAGGGTCTATGTTGAGATCCGTGGCACTGGTGTGGATGCCCGGGATCTGGGGGCCCATGTTGGTGTCCAAGGGCTGCCGTGGAGCCAGGGCAATGCCAATCTGAGTGGCTTATGCTGCCTCTTGGGTCCACGGTGACATCTGGGCCCAGACTGCTGCCGAGGACCATGTCTGGGTCCATGGGCCTACCACAGCCGGGGTTTGTATTGATGTCTATGGCCCATGTCGCCTCCAAAAGCCACAAGGACACCCAGACTCTGTAGCCTTGTTGGGGACCAAGAGAAGTGCCACAGCCCGTGCCATGCCGATCTGAGTGGCCTGCACTACCACTCGTGACCACGGTATCAACCAGGCCCAAGCTGCTGCTGAGGGCCATGTCTAGGTCCATTGCCCTACCGCAGCCAAGGTCTGCATCAATGTCAGTGGCTCCTGTTACCACCAACGGCTGTGCAGATGTTCCCCGAGGACATGTTGGTGCCCGAGAGTCATGCTGCCACCAGGACCATACAGATCACAGTGGCGTGCGCTACAGCTGAGGGCCATGTTGACATCTGGGCCCAAGCTGCAGCCGAGGGCTGAGTCTGTGTCCGTGGCCCTATGGCAGAGTCTATGTTGAGGTCTGTGGCTCCTGTTACCATCAAAGGCTATGGGACTGTCCAGGGTCTGGGCTGCCACCTGGGGCCGTGTTGGAGTCTGGGGACCATGCTGATGCTGGGCCCATGCCAATCTGAGAGGCCTGCACTGCTACCCAGGGCCATGGTAACATCCAGGCCCAAGCTGCTGTTGATGGCCATGTCTGGGTTTGTGGTCCTGCTGCAGCTGGGGTCTGTGTTGATGTCCATTGCCTGTGCTACCACAGGGGACCACGTGAACCATGTGCTGCTGAGCTATGTGTTGAAACACAAGGGCCGTGCTGAGCTCACTGGCCCACAGCTAACAGACCTGGATGATTCCAATCCTAATAGGAGAGCACACACACACACACACACACACACACACACACACACGCACGCACGCACGCACGCACGCACACGCACACGCACACGCACACGCACACGCGCACACACATACACATGCACACACGCATTTGGAGAAGCTGGCCCCACTCCTCACCATGGGTAGGAGACATCTGGCTCCACCCTTCACCTGAAGGGAGTGGTCCCAGAAACTGGATCAGAACAACCCAGCTACCACCCAAACCCACAACCAGGACTTTGAGTGGGTACTCCCTAACATCTACCCCATCTATGACCTGTTAGAGGGCGTGAACGGACGGGTCCTGTGGACCCATAGCCACATGATTGTCATGACTCCGGGCAACAGCAAGACATCCAAGGTGTTGCAGTGAGGGTCCAGTATAGATGGTATACCGGGAGCCGGAAGCCTTGAACCTGACCACCGACACACTACACAAAGAACATTTGCAAGTAAAGATGCTTGGACAAAAGGGTATAATGCATGATAAACAGCAGCTCCCAACACTACAAGACAAATGAAGAGGCCATGGAGAGGCAGGAAAGATGGAGGAGTGGAGTGGGTGTTTTATTTTATTTTATTATTTTATTTATTTTTGTTAGGTTGGTTGCTTGGTTCATTTTTGTTTGCTTGTTTTTTTAATTAATATTCTTATTTTAATTGTTCATTTTTTTACTTTTTTTTTTAAAAAGATTTATTCATTTTATTATGTATATAGTGTTCTGCCTGCATATATAGCCTATATACAGTGTACTGCCTGCATATAGCCTACATACCAGAAGAGGGCACCAGATCTCATTACAGGTGGTTGTGAGCCACCATGTGGCTGGGAATTGAACTCAGGACCCCGGGAAGAGCAGTCAGTGCTCTTAACCTCTGAGCCATCTCTCCAGCCCTACTCTTTATTTTTTTATCTCATTTCTTTTTTAGTTTTCCTTTGTGGGGGGATACTATAAGGGTGAAGGGCAGATATGGAGGGCCTGGGAAATGAGTGAGATTGGGTACGTGATGTGAAATTCTCAATGAATCAATAAAAAAATTATGTTAAAAAATTTAGGTTCATAATCTGCAACTTAAGAATGGAGACAACTAGGGCTGGACAGATGGCTCAGTGGTTAGGAGCACTGGCTGCTCCTGCAGAGGACCCAGGTTCAATTCCCAGTACCCACATGGCAGCTCACAACTGTCTGTAACTCCAGTTCCAGGGGATCTGACACCCTCACACAGATATACATGAGGCAAAACACCAATGTATGGTGATATTTTATTTGTACTGAAATGTAATTTTATTTGTATGTTAATAAATAAAGTTACCTGGGGGTCAGAGCTATTAGCAAGCCATAGGAAAGCTAGGCGGTGGTGGTGCATGCCTTTAATCCCAGCACTTGGCAGGCAGAGCTAGGCGGATCTCTGTGTGTTCAAGGATACATCCAGCATGGAGACATACGCCTTTAATCTCAATACCAACCATAGAAGACCTGGAGGTCTGTATAGATGGGCAGTGACGAGGAGGTTATGTGGTTGGGTTTACAACCAATGAGAAGGCAGAACAGAAAGTCTTTATAAAGACAGACACACAGGAAGTAGGTCTCTTTCGGAGAGGTAGGACCACCGCGAGAGGAAGGGTAAGGTTTTTAGCTCTTAGCTCTGACCTCTTGGCTTTCTTCTTTGCATTGGTTCTGTGTTTCTTATTTAATAAGACGGTTGGTTACATCTACACCAATGCACATTAAAAAAAGAAAAGAAAGAAAGAAAAAGAATGGAGACAGATAAAGGAATATTGCAAGACTGTATTTTCTCCAGAAACCCAACTTTCCCACTGTAGCAAAACTATAACCCTCAGAAGAGACTGATGCCTAGTCCGCTGTGACGTCTCACATAAAACCATTCCGAAGTGAAAAATATGCATCGAAGTTTAAGGACTTGAAAAACAACAACAGAGAAAAGGCATCAAGAAGAACGTGATTCCACGTCCTGCACGAGGAGCTACCCCGGAATAGAGGCAGAGCATTCCAGAAGCATAGAGGGACAGCATTCCGTCCACGGTGCACATCAGAGAAGACTTCGCAGAAAGAGTGTCACCAACGCCAACACCTTGTCAAGTGGTTTTCTAGACTTTTTTTTTCTAGCTCCCCTGTACTTCTGGGGAATGCAAGGCCATCAACTCTCACTGCCCTGTTTTGCCCACACTGTTCTCCTAGCCTCTTGGATCTTAGTCCTGGATCATCTTTACCATTCTTCAAGGTTCAGCATCAATGTAGTCTTTTCTTGGAAGCCATCTTTGGCCTACGCAAAAAGAAAGAGAGCTGAAACGAATCTACACAGATTACAAAAGGAAAGAAAGATCCTCATTTCTTCATACTCCCCTCGAGCCTTTGAAAAACCCTAAGCCTTTTGACTGTATTAGTCATGATCCTTATATCCATACTGTAAGATCAATTCATCCATGCACCTGTGTGTTAATAGCGGGGGAGAGAGGAACAGCAGGAATCGATCGTGGCTTCTAAAGCTTGTGTTCCTACACGGCTCTAGTCTTCAGCCAAGCTGAGGAGTGAGAGAGGAGGTTGTTCTCGGGTCTACTGGAGCCAGTTGGAATTATGGGCAGCAGCCTGCAGGGTAACCACTGCCGGGGTCCTTGGTCAAGTGGTGGCGGATTTGGGTGAAAAGATGTCAACACTGCACTGGGGAGGACCTCATCCTCTCAACTGTAAAATTACAGAGTGGTTCTTTTGGCCATCAGCGACTCTTCATACATGGGACCAAAGCAATTTTCTTCAGAGATGCTATGGGACAAAACTGAGAGATATATTCATCTTGCAGAGTTTTGCAAACCCTCCGGATGTCCTAACAATAAGTTACAGATGTCTAATCCTAAATTAAGACGTTAAATACAGTGTGGACTCTACAAATGGCAATTTTCTATAATTTGAGAAAAATATTTGGTAGCTCAATTCCCACTGGAAATGGTTGGCAACGGTCCTTCTCTCTGCTAAATATCTCTGTCAGCCTCTCCTCAGGCCCGGATCGCACCAGAGAACAATGGACTTCCAAAAACAACAGAGAATTGCTCAGGAAACTGTAATTATGATTTTCCTCTGGGCCTCTCAGTATGTTATAACCAAGGAGAGTACTGAGAGAGCTGAGTACATACATTCACGTTCCTTTAATGGCATTAAACTGGATCTTGGCTTTTCATAGTTCGTGCTGGTGCTTTATTGGCTTTTGTTTTGAAAGGAGACAGGAGACTTTTTTTTTTTTATCAGTTTTCCTGTGCTGTGCCATTTTATCTCTTTTTTCTGCCTGCAATAAGATATCAGACTAATATTGGCAGAGCAACTTCCTACAATGATTCTTTGTTCCAGAAAAAAAAAAAGTATGAATAGTACATTATTAAAACGGAGAAGGAAGTGTACTTCATTCCGCTTATTATTTACTTAGCGAACATCGTCATGGCACCAGAAGCTTGACAAAAGACAAATAAAGGGTAGCAATAGCCCATGCACTCAGATCTTACGTTTCACGTGAGGATCTCTGAGTACTTTCCAAACACTGACTCATCAATCAACTCGCTCCAGGCCGGACTCCACAGTTAACTGCAAAGGAACCAGCTATGAACACCTCCTGCCACCACCGGAAACGACGTCACTGGATCTCTGAGCTGTCTGAAGACTCGGAGACCTGTAATCAAGACGGGATGGGTAATGAAGGGCAGTGGGTGAACTGGGGAGAAAAGGAGCTAGGAGAAAATACAGTAACGAAGAGACTCATGGCACCTGGCCCTGCGCATCACTGATAACTGGGCTTTCAAACTCAAACACCTAGTTAACAGCTGACGGAGTAAATGTTAAACTTACTTCAAATTGGTTCTTATCTTTGTCTAACACATTCATGACATACATCATCTGCAGTTTGGTTTCATTGCAGAGGAAATTTTTTTCAAGATACTAATAGCTTACATTATACTTTTATAATTACAAAAACAAAACAAAAACAGCTCTATTCTGAATAATAGTCCCATTAAGATTTACCATATACCAACTCAATGTAAAAGTCAAAAATCAGGAAATCTCATTCATTTAGATCCCCACCAAATTCTGAATGTACGTAAAAGTACCTAGAAATTGATAAATTACTGTTAAAGTATGGGGGCAATGCCTTTGGAGAGTCGTGTCTGTGACGTGGCAGAGACCAAAGGCAGCAGTCAGCAACCATCCAAGGGTCCCTGGCATCAGAAACACGTGGTTCATACTAGAGGCCTTCGCAGACAATCAAGACACAAAACCTCAGTTATGCAATTTCTCCTGGGGAGCCTTATGCTCAGAAATCAATTGCAAAGCAAAGGGCCAATAAGTAGATAATAACTGGTTCAAAACCAGGAACCAGCATGGGTGGCTGAGCTGGGACCTCGGCTTAGCCTGACTTTCCTCCATCCCTTTTAGGGATCAGCTTTCTCTGAAGCTGAACTGGCAGCTTGAGCTTGATGCAAGTCTCTTGAGGGTCAAACATCCTCCTGGGAACAAGCCCACGTTTTACCCACCGTTGGAGGCTGTGGAATCTGGTGGTTCTCATCATAGGACTGAGGAGCCTCTAGGAAGGAGCTCATTAGAAGAGAGGAAAGCACATTGAATGTACTGAGTAACAAAGCATAGGCATTCCAAGATGGCTGAGAGGTTCGACACCCAGAAACGTGGCAGCCCTTCCATCTCAGTCCATGTGGCTCTGTGTTCACATCCCTGGGAACACAACACCATAGCAAAATTCTACGCTAGGCATTTCTTTGTTTTTGTTTGCTTGTGGGTACATGTATATGTCTATGTATGAAGAGGTCAGAGGGATATCAGACCTCCAGGAACTGGGGCTACAAGCAGCTGTGAGCTGCCTAGTGTGGATGCCAGACGTAGAACCCCGGTCCCCTGCCAGGATAATATGTGCTCTTAACCACTGAGCTACCTGTCCAGCTCCTGCACTCGGTGTTTCAGTAAGTGCTCCTGCTCCCTGGAGCTGTATCCTACACTCAACATATGCTAACACAATCATCCTATTAGCTTTGGCAGTCATAGGTAACCGCTGTGCCTGATGTACCTGTGTGCCAGCGCCCTGCAGGAGGATGCAGAAGAGCTAGCTAAAGGACCAAGCCGAGATCACGGGGAACGGGATGCTCGGAGACACGATGGGAACCTTACCCTGGAGGCCCACAGAATTACTGTATGGAGAAAAGAAGACACAAAGAACGTATGAGAACTTAGGAGACAGCACATTTTGGGAGTGGTAATCCAGCGACTTTATACTTCAGAGTGTTTTCATTTTCCCACAATTACAAACTCTGTGGCCATCTGTTTCAAAGCCAGTCAATGACAAAGGATGGACGTTTGTCTTTCAAGGAACAAAGGAAACAGATAAGGCCAAGACCCACTCCCCAAACCCTGTGGGGAGGGGTAAACAAATGCCAGGGATGGGCTTCTGGGAAAAGGTAAATAGGTTGTGGTCTTACGTTCCACGGTAAGACCCTGAAGAGTCTCAAAGGGGCTTACTATAAATGATAGAAGAATCTCGAAGACTACAGTAGGCACACTCAAATTTCACCGAGGAATCTACAATAGACAACTACTTAGCAATTTTACTCAGTCCTTGGACCAGCACGCTCATAGCAATCAAATTCTTGGTATCTGTATCAAATTTGACCACGCACCAGATTCTTCTTCCAAATTTCTGCATGTAGGCATCCACTAGTGACTTCTGGCGAAACGACCATTCCAGCTCCCTACAGACCTGCTCTTGGGCACTAAGGCAGTACACGACCCTGTTTGCTCCCCTGTTTTGGTCCTTTTGGGGTTTGGTCCAGAGTCTTTCAATCATCAGGGCTAATCAGAGAGATGACATTAATAATGTACTCCTCCACTAAGGGGAAGGCTTTTTCATCCCTGAACCTGACCCAGAGAAGGCCTGGCCATTCCCATGGGTCTGGGGCACTGGGGTCCCTGACGTGGCTGGGCTCATGTCAATAATACATCACTCAGGTCTTCATCTGCTCCCCACAACTTCCTAGTCCATTCTGTCTGTCTGGTCCTCACTTATTTGTGTACAGTGCCCTTCTTTTTAATAAGAGGCCAGGACACTGCAGACTTCCTCTGACCTGACAACCCCAAGAACAGGAAGGAATGAGAAGAGCCCTCCCCCTTCCCTCCCTCTCACCTGTATCGCCCTCTCTCCTGTTACAAGTCTCTATACTTCCTCCTGGGGAATAGATGATTAAGCCTTATCTCTATTCAGTGATTTGGTCTCTGGTGCCAAGAGTTCAGAGTTAAAAACTAATGTGATCACATGTCAAGGTTTCCGTTTTTATGGCATCCGATCCCAGGCAGGGAAGGAAAGATAGGCAGACGTGAACAAGAACATGACAGATGTCGCAACATCCTTCACACCTTTCTGAAAAAGCTCGCTTCCCCCGCAGTTGAGTGACATACGACCTCTCCTGATTCGTGTCCCTAAGTGACTTTGCACAGACTTAGAACAAAAGTGGGACAAGAAAAATAAAGTAGGGACAGCAAGGACCAGGTCATGATCCGAAGGTCCCTTGTTACGGAATCTGCAAACAGCAGAGCTACCCTTCCTACCCCGTGTTCCTTCTCTCTGTCAGCTTTACCTGCCTCATTCTTTGACGCGTGTGGCGGATGCTGCTTGATCAGGTTGTGGTGGAGTCCCCCTGCTCATGCTGCTGGTGCAAAGTTGGCCTGTCCTCCTGCTCACGATCTCTCTGCACTGGGATTGCTGTTGGAGCTCAGTAGCTACCTGCCCCTGCAAATGCTTAAAGGTAGACGCTCTCAGGCACACACCCCTACACCGCATCCTCTCTTCTCCCTCCGCAATCTATAAGGACACAGCGAGGGGCAGACAGCCCACCTTGCCCGCCCGCCCGCCCAAGAGGAGAGCCTGCTTGCGGAGGGCAGGCAGCTGAGGGGAAACAGTAGACAATAAAGGCGCAGCCTGACGTGTGCATGAGAGTTTTTAAATCTTCATAAAGATGATTCCCAGGAAATTCTGGCCACCAACTCTACCTGGTTTACTACTTACATTTTTATCAAGTAATCATGTAAATAGTGATGGAAAAAATCTTAAGTAACAAACATATAAAATGTGTAACTATGTCTCTCCTTCCTTCTTTCTTTCTTTCTTTTTTTTTTTTTTTTTTTGGTTGTTGTTGATGTCAAGGACAAACCTTGGCATTGCTCACATTAATGAACTAAGCTATTAATAAAGCCTCGAGGGCTCTGGGATGTCTTGATCTTCCTTATATGAAATACAATCTTCCATAAAACAAAGGCGACTATATTTTACTGGCAACCTCAAAGACAGGCTCATCACATTCACTCCAGTTTAATATACATTTTTAATTATTCATCTGTAAGACATAAAATAGCTCATTTTGAGAAGCCTCATTTGGATGGTAATTCGCAAATAAGAGCCAGGGAGAAGTCTGTATAAATTATTCTTGTAAATATATGTACATAAAATATCCCCTAAAATTTTAACAAACCACTGAGTAAGATCTTGTTGGGAGGAATGATCCAAAGATAATCAGCCCAAGTTGGGATAATTTTATCGCAGTCCATCTTCTGAGAGCTTCTTTAGTAATCTGACGGTAGATTAGACTCTCATTATGAACGACTTATAAACATCATTTGAGATGATGGGAAAGTAATTTGAAGAATTTGGGGCCTGGTAATGAGTTCCCTTTGAAGTTGGGGAGGGATGGTAGTGGGAACAGAATCTGAGATAATTGCTGGTTGTCTCCAAGGAGCCCAAATGTTGATGAAGCTTCTGTGTTTAATAATTAAACACACTAACCTCAGAGAAGGAGGGAGCAACGTGGTCGCAGGAACCTCTGGACATTTAAAAAGCCTGCCTCTTGTTTTACCAAGGCACGTTCCACCCCGTCCTTCTCCTCCCCTGCCTCCCCTCCCCCACCTTGGCTCTCAGCTATGCCCCTGTCTCAGGCACGGAGCTCAGGAGGGGAAGAAAACTTGCTGAGGAAATTTGACTGGTGCCGGTGGGGCACTGCAGCTGTAAAATGCCCACCTTTCTGCCTCGGGTGCCACTCTGGAGAGCACGGGTGGCAAAGATTCTTCCCATCAACTTGTTCAGGAAGTCAACACATGTTTGCCTTGCTGTTTGAAGTTTACAAGCTTTTGCATCTGGGCGAAGTCCAATTAGCGCAACTCGAGGCGTGGCCGTTTCTTCCCATCCATTTGAGTCTCTACTAGACTCACGAGAATTTCATTCTAGTTAATCACGCCGTGGCCTAGAATATTCTCCCATGACCTACTATCAAGGGAACATCATCTCTTTCTAATGCTCTCCCTATGGCCTGAGTAACCCTCGCCCAGTCAAAAGTGCTTGTCACCACAGCTGCGTGAGCAAGGGGGGGCTTCTAAATGGACAGCAGAAAGAGAGGTGTGCGCTTTCATACTAATTCCTAGAGCATCCTTCTGGTCTGGAGGCAGGTTACAGCCATATCAGCAAAGCATCTAGAAGAAAAGGGAATGAAGAGCATGGCTGTGCGCAGCTAGAAACCAGCATCAAGGGTGTGAGCTCATCTCAACTAATTATATCTGCACCTGCGTTCCACGGGACTGGCGTTCAGGATGTCAACTATGACCTGGAAGGGGCACAGCAACATCTAAGTAGTAATCCTCACATCCTGGTTCACAGCTGGAGCAGGCAGCAGTGGTAACATCTGTCTCTGGTTGGCCTCTGTAGATGGAGTCTGTCTACCCTGATGCGGACCATCCTCTGACACGTGGCTCCTGTGCGAACTTCCTGCCTCCCTCCCACTAGCCAGACACTGCCCTTGGCTGCTCTCCTCCCATCCAGGGTGAGGGAGCAGCCAGGCTGGTATGGGGAATGCTGTTATTTCTTGACTTCAGGCTCACACCAAATGGCACCCCCGTGAGGCCGGACATTATTCCCCCGTGCCGGGTGAGGATAGTACAGGAGCCCTTAGAATCATTGAAGAGGAAGGAATATAAAGAAAACTGTATTTACCAGGTTGTGTGGAATGATGTAGACTCCAGAGAGCATTTCCAGATAACAACAGCTGTCTCCCGTTTGTCCACGTAGAACAGGATTCACCAACGAAAGGACCTGGGGTTTGTGAAGCAGGGTTTCCAAGGCCAGAGGCAGCATTTAATTGTTCAGATGGGCCTAAGCAAGGCCGAGATCTGCCACCACCACACTTCCATGCTTTTCCTCTGCTCCATGACCAGCACCCACCCAGATTCTCAAGGTACAGCCTAGGTATCATTAGCGGGAGAATAGTTCCAAATTATTTTGTAGCCTTGGCCACCAAGTATCACCCTCTCTAGCATATTCCACATTGGATGGTATCAAACCAGCAGTGACTTCCCATTTGCATGTTATGGGAGCAGAGATCTGGGGCATGGAACATGATTTTTAAATCATTCCCAGGAGCAGGACATCTGGGCTCCCCTTCACGCTGTAGATTAAGTCTCCTGATAATCTTTCCAACAAAAACAAGTGTCTGAAGGGTGTGTGATGAACTAAAACTGTACTTGATCATTTTCTTAGATCCATAAATTTTAAATACGTCATCGTAAATGGGCGTGTGAGCTTAACACTTGGAGGCATCGTTTCTGAGGAGGGATGCTGCCGCCTCCCACTCTCTGTAGTTACATCATCCCTTCAAATGTGAAACAATGAGAGGAAATGATAATTGTTTGTTCCAACAGTTTTATTCATCAAAAGTAGAATCTGGCAGCCCAGAAGTGATCTGTTGCCTTCCAATATATATATATATATATATATATATATATATATATATATATATATATATATATATATATATATATACATGCATGCATGCGGTTACCTTTCCTCCAATTCTTACTTTCTTTTTCTTTAGTAATTTATTTATTGTATACAAAAGCCTAGAGCCACTAGCCAAAATAGAAGAGGAACAGAAGGAAAGAAGGAGGGATGGAGGGAGGGAGACAGGAAGAGAGGGAGGAAGTGAAAAGCTAGTCTTAAGAGATGACTCCAATAATAAGATCTACTATAAATAACACTAATAAGTATCTCAGGAAAGGGATAAAATACTAGAGTTGATTTTTAAGTAATAAAATAAATAAGTAAACAGGTCCCGGAAATGAAGTTAGCCACGCCCCTAGTAGCCTTCCCTCTGCAAAGCATGCACTGCTCTTCCAGGTTGGAGACTCAGCCCTGCCTGACTCTGCAGAACCCTGCTTCTCCTAGCACTGGCGCATGGCTAGTGTGTTATGCTCCAGGACCCTGCCTGTCTCGAGTGGTCCTCGCTGGGGTCTACAATATTTCTGTGTTTCTGTCAGTGTGGCCTGCTGGTGAGCAGGCTGCCTCAGACTCTCTGGGAGAGAGCAGGAAGGAGATGGAAAAGAAATGCAATCGGGCAGCTCTGGGGGCAAAGGGTCAGAGAGGACAGAAGGGCAGAAATAAACGGGAAGATGTTGTCTGGCCGCCCGCTCACCCTTCCTCCCTGGCTCCGGGAGATAAGCCCTAACAGCAAGGCCATCTGGGCTCAGCTTCAGATCTTGCCAGCCTCTGCTTCACAGTGCTTCTTTCCCTTTGAAGAACCTGTCTGCTGTTTAAGAGGTCAACTCAGGGAGGCCCTCAGTGGTCAGCCCTCATTCCGAATGCTGCGATCGTTATCATCCGAGGGACGCGCAGCATGCAGTACTTTGAAATCCTCTTTCCCACAAATGTTACATGTAGACCTATATGTTAAGGCAGTACAGGAACTTAGTTGGATGATTTCAAAGCATCTGGCCCAGGAAGGACTTAAAGCCATCGGAAACCATAGTTCCTGCTTCCTCTGTCTTCATCATCCTCTACCGTTCTCCTGTCTTCCCCTTTTCTGTTACCCAAGTCAGCCGGAAGGAAAGACCCTAAGCCCTGTCATTCACACCTTTTAGTGACCCAGGGTGAAAGCATTATTGCTGACTGGAAGTCACGATTCACGTTGGAAATAGTTTATAATCGAAGCCAAGTCTGCTGGTTTTCGTCACTGAGAATGCCATCCTGAAAATAGCCTATTATCCTGGGGCCTGCCTTCAACATTCGCTTCACCCTGGGATCAAAGGGGTTGTTTGGCGACTGGTATAAATACTAGTGAACGACCTGGAGCCCAGTTGCCCTGGTTCAGATCCTGACTTCCCCACAAATTAGTATCTGACCTTCTGTGTGTTACCCTGAGCCTCACGTTCCTCTTCTACAAAGAGAAGATGGCATTTGTGAGCTTCGTGGATAGTCTAGTGACGTAAAGCTGCTGGAACCGTGGCGGACACACAGGGACTTGCTAACATCATCACGGACATGTCTTTGTCCAGAAATTACTCACTGAACATATTTTCTTTGACATAAAAATAAAAATTTGGGAAAAAAAAAAAACTGGCCCCTCAGAAAATAACAGTTAAAGAAAACCTTTACGTCTCCAGGTTAACATCTTTTTATAAAATTTTGTCTCCAAGGTTGTTTTCCTGTCACATTTTAGCCATACTGAAAGAAAAAACAATGAAGTAGAGCCAGGCATGATGGGGTTCACCTGTAATCCCAGCACTTGGCGGGGGGAGACCAGAAGCCTTGTAGTTTGAGGCCAGTTTAAACTACACAGTGAGAGCCTGCCTTGAAAAGGGGGCGGGGAATGTGGCGAGCCGTGAAGCGCATGCGCGTAGCGTGCCCAGGCTGTGAGTCCCGCCTGCGCCAGCAGTGTGTGTGTTTGCGTGCATTTCGTATTGTTTTCACCATGCTGTGGTGGTGCACGCCTTTAATCCCAGCATTTAAGAGACAGAGGCAGGCAGATCTCTGAGTTCGAGGTCAGCCTGGTCCACAGAGTGAATTCTAGGACAGCCAGGGCTACACAGAGAAACCCTGCCCCCAAAAAACAAAAACAAAAACAAAAACAAAACTTCAAGTAAAACTAGATATAAGAAAAAGTGTAAGTTTTTACCTTTTTTCCAAAGTTGAAGATACTCACTTGCTGTTACTAATCTAAAGCCTTCTTCATACATTGATTATGTCTTATCTCAGTACATGCTTTGTTCAAATCTCTCCGGGATCTCCCTGCATTATCAATATGAAGAAATACTAAATAAGATTTGGGAGGGAGTGGAAAGAATGGTGTTAAATGAGTTTACAAAAGGAAGAAATCATTCATTTCACCCTAAAAAAAAAAAGTCTCAAAACATGATGCTTGCAATACTTCCCCTCCTTCCCCTCTGCACCACAGTACAGAGAGTTTCCAAAATGGCACTGTTGCTGTAGGAACCAGAACAAGGAGTCCTTCTGTAACAGTCAGACCCCCAGCAAACACACTTAAATGTCCTACGACTCCCCAGAATGCACGAGGTGAGGGGGCCGAAGTTCCTGTACCTCCAAGCTACCCAGTGAGTGGGTAGCTTCCTTCTCAGTCTCCCCAAATAAGCCTGGCAGCAACCAAGGAAGAATTTTTATGTAAATGAACTGCAGTTTTATTGAACCAGATATGAGTTTGTTAAAGTGAAAAAGTTTCCTTCTTGACTGGGTTTTCATCGTGACTCTGAAAGGGCACACTGAAGAGCTGGGTGAACAGGCATCTCTCTGAGGAACAGGCTGTTATTGATCACTTACTTCAACCCCGGCTTCCTGTCTCATCCTTCCGGTCAAGGCTCATGGCTGTTTGGTGTGTCTGCTCCTGGAAATTCAGCTCAGAATATTTAATTATCTACAAAGGATGTTGTATGGATTAACTGTCAAGTGCTTTGAGACCATTAACTACTTGATAGATGCTAATGAGATACTTCAAGGAAGCAGATATTACTGGTTCATCTAACATGTATTCTTTCATGCGCCTGGGTTTTATTATTATTTATAGAGACTTGTTTTTAAACTGCATTACAACACTGCACTCTCCTGCAAATAATCACCATCCTTTAAATATAAAGTCTTGAGTTGAAAGTGTTGCTGGGTTAGGATCAGAAGAGGTGACCTGCCTAAAGCCTCCATGTGGCTGGCAATCATCAGGGCAAAATGAGCCTGTGGATTCTGACAGGGACAGCTGACTAGTTACCTTAAGGAACTGGCTACCTTAAGACCAGGAGGCCAAGGGAGAAATCATTATATTCTCTATATATTTTTCAAATTAAACCCAGCAGTTGGACCAGACATTAGAAGTACTTTAGAAAAGATTTTAGAAAATTTAGACTTTGTAACTTGATTTCCATCTTTGTCTTTAAATGTATTTGGAATGAGCTAAAATCGTTGCACAATTCTCTTTCCTGTGGGGTAAAAGGGGGTGTGGACAACAACACATAGCCTTTGAGTTGAAAAGGAGTGAATAAAGAAAACTGTAACGTAGAGTTACAAAATGTCCATCTCTGTTCTCACCTCAGCCTTGACTCAGCAGGGCCCCTGAACAGACCCTTGAACCCTAATGTCAGTCACATGCTCACACCTCTACCTGTAAAATTGAAATCAAAACAGTGCCCTAGTTCCTACCTCACCAAGAAGTCATAAAGATTAGAGTTAGGACATTGAACTTCAAAGATGAAAGGCTCAATTGAAATTCCAAGCATTATTGTCCAGACATGATACGGACTTGCAGAAGTATGCAGCTTGAGCATGGTTGTTCCCTGTCGGCAGATCCAAACTGGGATGACCTTGCCAGGGCTGTGGGAAGGGCAGGAAAGCCTGCAATGTGCAGGATGATTCAGCCTACATGCAGTGCACGGGATGCTTTAGCCTACATGCAGTGCACGGGATGCTTTAGCCTACATGCAGTGCACGGGATGCTTCAGCCTACATGCAGTACACAGGATGCTTCAGTCTACATACATGCAGTGCACAGGATGCTTCAGCCTACATGCAGTGCACAGGATGCTTTAGTCTACATGCAGTGCACAGGATGCATTAGTCTACATACATGCAATGCACAAGATGCTTTAGCCTACATGCAGTGCACAGGATGCTTCAGCCTACATGCAGTGCACAGGATGCTTCAGTCTACATACATGCAGTGCACAGGATGCTTTAGTCTACTTACATGCAGTGCACAGGATGCTTCAGTCTACATACAAGCGGTGCACAGGATACTTCAGTCTACATACATGCAGTGCACAGGATGCTTCAGTACACATGCATGCAGTGCACAGGATATTTTAGTCTACATACATGCAGTGCACAGGATGCTTCAGCCTACATACATGCAGTGCACAGGATGCTTTAGTCTATATACAAGCAGTGCACAGGATGCTTCAGTCTACATACATGCAGTGCACAGGATGCTTTAGTACACATGCATGTAGTGCACAGGATGCTTCAGCCTACATACATGCAGTGCACATGATGCTTCAGTCTACATACATGCAGTGCACAGGATGCTTTAGTCTATATACAAGCGGTGCACAGGATGCTTCAGTCTACATACATGCGGTGCACAAGATCTTCAGTCTACATACAGTATATAAGATGCTTTAGTCTACATGCAGCACACAGAAATGCCTGTATTATCTGAGACCAAGAAAAACCTTCTACCAAGAAATGTTCAACGGTTTTGAAGCTGACTTCCATTAGTAGTGACTGCATTAGGCCATGACATGTACTGTGACAAATCGATATTTTGCACATTTTTCCCTTGAATCTACAAGTGCTAGAAATTATTGCTGAAGATGTTCCTTAAAGCCTAAAGTAATAACTCCATCACTGCTTTCAGAACCACCAAGTGCCAAGAGGCCCTCCATCTCATCTGCTAGATACTTCTACCACGTTTGGCAGGCAGCTCACAAGCCTCCAGATGATTTCGAGTGTAGCCAACCTACATAAGAGACCATACTCTGTGTGTACTGAGTGTGGGTCTTCACGTACCCCTACAATACCTCTACCTGGCTTCCAACTGCTTGGTGGGGAATAGTGACAGATTGGGGTGCTGTCTGGCAACAGCGGCCATTCTTAGCGTGTGTCATTTGGAACAGCTGTTCCTAAGCTGTTTTAAAGATCTCCAGGCCCTAATCACCATTGGAAACCTGATTCCAATATATGAACCGTTCAAATTGGGGGAAAAACAACAAAAACCAAAACAACCTTTCCTCTATGGAGATAGCAAACGCTAAGAGTCTGCCGACTTTTTTATAGCCTGGAGCCCAGTCACAATGTTAGCTTTCCAATCTCTATCTTAAAGACTGGCTTTCCTTAAGGGCATGTAATAACTGTTGATTTTCTTCAAATTACATTCAGGTTTCCCATCTTCTTTTAAAAATACAATATTAAACTGGCTGTGGCAATAGAAGAATCTGTTTCTTCCCTTGTCTGTAAAAAGAGACAAGATGATTCCTATGGTTGTTTTTTGCTCAAAGATCTTAGTTCTTGGGAGACTCTGCATAATGGTCAAAGGCAAGGACCCACAATCTCTTCCTGTAAAAGTCAGGCAGCAAGTAGTTCAGGCTTTATGTCCTAGGACCCTGCTGTAAGTATTCAAACTGCCATTGAGGGACAAACAGACTTAGATAAGAGGTAAGCAAATGATCACAGCTGGGTGCCAATAAAACTTTATTTACAAATACAGATGATGCTAGATCTAGGGTCTCTGATCTAAGGAGGTGAGGATTCTAAAATCAAATTCTGTATCTTCTCTCTACTACCTTCCCTGTCCAGAGTTCAGAGTAAGTTTCCCTGAAACAATTCACAATTAGTCAGCAACTTGTAGACTTTGTAGATCACACACACACACACACACACACACACACACACTGTAATGATACAGGGGCAGGAGAGGGCCTTAGTGGATTTGGAGCCAAGGTGCCCCACAGCAGATGAGAGACAGAGACGCCATGAGAGCAGTGCTGAGTGAAGAGTTTTATTTGGTGGGAGGAAGAGAGAGGGAAGGGATGAAAAGGGGGAGGGGCGAGGGTGTACACTCATGGGAATGGACAGAAAGAGAAAGGGGGAGGGGGAGTTTTCTTTTTTAAAAATGACTTTATGTCAGGATGCAGGGCAGGTCCCCAAGAGGCGGGCCAGAATGCCAACATTCCTCCGTTTTGATTATCATGAAAAGGTGAGTGGTGGACAGCAAGTGGAGGGATAAGGGCACTGAATTCTTGAGACTGTTTCCCGCCGATTTGGGGGCAGAGTGGGAGGGGGGAGCTGCGAGTCAGAGTCACACACAGCAGAAGGTGTGAAGAAGCACTTAGTTGGCTGTCATTGTGGACATCTCAGGCATGGAGATCTCAGACATCCGTTCCTTGAGGGAGCTGAGAAGGCAGGTTGCTAGGAAGAAAAAAAAATAGATTGTTATCATTGGCTTCAAGAGCAAGGCTAGCCTTGGGAAGAGTGTTAACTGCCAGAGAGAATGGAACAGAAGAGTGCCCTGGTTGTACAGAAGAGGCAGGGTGAATGAGTGAGACACAAGAGAGGATATGTGCTTTATTGGGACATCTTGGAAAACCAGGTTCTGGTTGCTGGGTGGGTGCCCGCTTGAGCCTGGAGAGGTGGTACCAGCAGTGAATTGAGGGATGATGTGTTTTTCAGGAGTACATGAGCCATCACATCTGTTGTTTCTTGGAGGTGGGGATGCATCCATCCCAGTTGGCATCCTTGGCTGATGGTTGGCATCCCCTGAGCTGGTGCAGGGGTTGGCACATCTGCAGGACCCCCGTGGGTTGGCCTTGGCCCAGGCAGAAAGAGTGAAACTGCAGAATGTGCTGGAAAATAGTTGGGGTCCAAATGGGCTCTGGAGACTGTTAGTTTTCATCAGACCAGATTTCTTGATACAGCAGCAGAACTTTTCCCAGGAGCCTGCAGGTATCTGTCAGAGAGCTGGAACAGATTTACATCTTGGTGTCATAGCAAAAGGGTTAAAAGTCCATAGAAATTTAAGGACTCCTAAGAACTGTTTGTAATCAATGCTATATCAGTTTATCAAAACTACATTTATCAGTGCTAAAACTTTGAACCTCCGAAGTTATGTCTGAAACCAGTCTGTCCTGTACCATGAAGTCTGTGAATGAGGCGTACCTGTCTGTATTTTTAACAGGAAACTTACTAATGAGCTATCAAGGTGCTTGTAGTCTTGGGATTGGGGCTGTCAAACTGGTACCCTAATCATCAAGCACCGCCAGATCTAAGAAGGATATGTAAGTGAACAGATGTGAGACAGCTTTCCTATCTTCATATAAACAAACCTTAAAGCTGTTTCTTTTTATCTAATTCTCCAGGAGATACTGAGGGCAGTCGATAGTAAAAAGTTACATTGAAATCTGTTCTGTGAGTTTATCTGATCTGGTAACAAGGTAAATTGTGTCTAGACCTAGTAGTAGCCCGAGGAGAGGGAGGCCTGTGAATGTTACATAGAGAACTGAGAAGGCAGCTGAGGCAAAGCCTGGCCCTCAAATGGAATCTGAGATCTGAGAAGGATAAATCATATCTGAGTGCAGACCAAGCAGCTTTCGAATCTGTTAAAAAAATGACAGGGAACAGTCCATACCCAGGTCTCCACATCGTTGGAGGAAGTATCAATCTTTGGCCGCCAGGCCCATAGATGGGAGTTTTTCCTGTGGAAGAGGAACATACGGCAGACTGATCTTACTTTGTCTGGGCAAAAGGGGTGCAGTCAATTCTCTGATGTCCTGCTGTTTGTCCACAGTCTGGCTGGGTACTGGTGGCAGGTATCACATTGGAGCATCTTGCCCAGAGGTGAGTGTTGCCATCGTCCAAGTGGAGACATTGTGGTGCCTCATATTCTTCTTCAGAGACCTTAGGTCACTGGTAGGATCTGGGAGTCTCTATCTGATATAATAAGCTTTTTGATCAACTTTTTTTTTTTTTTTTTTTTTTTTTTTTTTTTTTTGGTTTTTCGAGACAGGGTTTCTCTGTGTAGCTTTGCGCCTTTCCTGGAACTCACTTGGTAGCCCAAGCTGGCCTCGAACTCACAGAGATCCGCCTGCCTCTGCCTCCAGAATGCTGGGATTAAAGGCGTGTGCCACCACCGCCCGGCTTTTGATCAACATTTTAAATGTCATATTTTGCAGATTTCTGAGCATTTGAGGACTGCCTGTCTATTAGGTAGGAATGGCTGACTATCAGCTAGTATTCCCTGAGTCTCCCATATCTTAGCAGCTTCCATAAGGCTAGGACTTACTGTCTCCTGAGAAGGCAAAGAAGAGTGAGAGGGGAAAGATCCCAGGGCCAAATGGGAACAGGAGAAAAGGGGCTCGAGAGTCAGGGTGTGGTCCTGAAAAAAGGACCCTCTTGGGAGACCAGAAACTCCATCATCGGTTATATATCTTGTTTATCAAACATCTTATTTATCAAACATATGCCATCAATTATTTAAGTTCTCTAGAGGTGTAAAACTCTAAGTTAGCTCTTGCTAATCTAAACAGATAAATTCAGCAAGGACAAGGAGGCTTACATTTCTAAGACTGAATAGACCTTGAGTAAGGAGAGATACTTTTTAAGCCATTGGCAGTGATCTGCATCTATTACCATTTTTAAGGCCCTGTAGTTCTGATCTTTGAGTATAGCCAGGTTATAATCCTGAATGATTTATAGAGAAATAGGTCGTATAATAGCTCTTTGGTTCTGCATAAAGAAGGTCAAGTGTCTTATCCTATTGCAGAATTATTTTGGCTAATAAATCTGTCAATTGACAATATTGGGTCCAGTTTCCTGGTGTATCAATAGGCACCAAGCAGCCATTTGGTCCCCATGACAGGGGGTTTACCTTTAACTTAGCCTTCTAGCGTCCCAGAGGGTCAGAAAGGACCAGTGACAACTCAAAATAGCCAGTGGACCATCATCCAAAGGCTATGGGGCCCTGGAGTGAGTGGGCACAAGCTGTCACCATATGCCATCACGTAGGAACAGAGGGCTGAAAGCCCGAGATGCATGGTGCCTAGTACCGGACTTGAACCAGGTCAAGAGGTGACCACAGTGGAAAATGGCCAGAAGGGAAGGGGGAATCTTACCAACAGAGGGTGAAAAGTCCCAGCGATCCTCCAGTTGGGAGTTGGAAAAGTGATGGTGTTAGTACAGAGTCCCGGTGTTTCTCCAACTGCTGGTGGGTAGGAGAGAGCTGCCAGGCGACACCTGCTGAGTCACGTGGCACCAAAGTAACGATACAGCGGTGAGAGTGGGAGCCTTGGCGGGTTTGGAACCAAGGTGCCCCACGGTGGGCGAGAGGCAGAGACGCCATGTAGGCAGCACTCGGTAAAGAGTTTTATTTGGTGGAGGGAAGAGAGAGGGAAGGGGAAGGGGGGGAGGGGCGAGGGTGCGCATCTCCTGGGAATGGAGAGAAAGAGAAAGGGGGAGGAGGAGCTTTCTTTTTTAAAGGAGACTTTATGTCAGGACGCAGGGTGGGTCCCCAAAGGGTGGGCCAATATGCCAACACACAGACACACAGACGCACACACACACACACACACACACACACACACACACACACACACACACACGGGGGGGGGGGGGGGGCGGGGGCCCGGATGCTACTGGGAAGTGTCTTAGTTAGGGTCTATTGCTGTGATGAAACACCATGACCAAAAGCAACTTGGGAAGCAAAAGGTTTATTTATCTTATACTTCCAGGTTACAGTCCATTGCTGAGGGAACTCAGAACAGGAAGTCAAACAGGGCGGGAACCTGGAGGCAGCTGATGCAGAGGCCACAGAGGGGTGCTGCTTACTGCCTTGCTCAGCCTGCTTTCTTTTCTTTTTCTTTTCCTTTTTTGTTTGTTTGTTTGTTTGTTTTTCAAGACAGGGTTTCTCTGTGTAGCTTTGCACCTTTCCTGGAACTCACTTGGTAGCCCAGGCTGGCCTGGAACTCACAGAGATCCGCCTGGCTCTGCCTCCTGAGTGCTGGGATTAAAGGCGTGCGCCACCACGCCCGGCTCTCAGCCTGCTTTCTTATAGAACCGAAGACCACCAGCCCAGGGATGGCGCCACCTACAATGGGCTGGGTCCTCCCCCATCAATCACCAATTAAGAAAATGCCCAACAGCTCAATCTTATGGAGACATTTTCTCAACTGAGGTTCCCTCCTCTCAGATGACTATCGATTGTCAGGTTGACCTAAAACCAGCCAGCATAGGAGGAAAACCTGAGAAGCAAAATAGCTTCCACTTTGTTCCATTTTCTCTTTCGCATCGATCCATTTCTGACTTTCTGGATGAGTCTGGGTCCATATTTTCACTTGCAATGTCCTATAATGAGCCTAAATTTTTGGTTTTTAGTTTTTCTTGGGTCAGAGCTGGGGAAATGACTCACTTGTGTAAGAACACTTGCTACACAGGCATTGGGACCTGAATTTGAATTTCCACACCCACATTAAAAAGAAAAAACAAAACCAAAAACAACTTGATGTGACCTTTCATGTCTATAGGCCCAGCAATGGGGTTGGGAACAACAGAAGATCTAGGAAGCTCACTGGCCACCCAGCCTAGCCAAAACAACAAGCTTCTGGTTCAGGGAGAGACCTTGTCTTAAAGGAATAAGGCAGGTAGGGAGGGGAGACACCCAGAGTCCTCCTCTGGTTTTTGCATGCACATGAATGAGTGTACACTCCAACACACACACACACACACACACACACACACACACGCAACACACACACACACATGCATGCAACACACACATGCATGCAACACACATACACACACAAAGTAATTTTAAAAAGATGTCTAGGGACTTATTTACATCTGTGGGCATACAGTGAGTGATGGACGTTCCAGGGACCAGTGGCCTCCATATTACCTGGCACCTGTTGAGGTACGGATTCTTGAGCTCCGCCCCAGGCCTTCTGAATCTGCGCTTGAACTCCATCCCTAGGTTTGTGTGCACACGTTCCACTTGAGGAACACCAAAGTAGAACGGAAGGGATCCCTGAAGGACTGCATGGTGAGGGAGGCCAGAGCCTCACAGGTTCAACACGCAGGGATGGGGAACACATTTTCAACTGGAATCACCTGAAGCAACTACTGGCCTCCAGGACTGACAGGTCAGGAAGGAGATATTGGTTATCCTGGAGACCATTTTGCCTTGAAACCCTGAAGGAGGGGCAGGCTGCTGGAGCCATCTTCAAGAGGAAATGGTAATTTTTACAAATACAACACAGAACAGAGAAGAAATACCTTGCCCTCTCTAGGCCCTTGCTGGCACCTCCCACTGGACAAGCCCGCTCTGAAGACAGAGGCAGGGCCATGGAAGACATAGTCCTCACATGCCAAGTGCCCAGGGTACACAGCAGAGAAAGTGGGGAAGGGTAAGAATCACCAAGATAGTGTCAGAGGATGCCTGTTAGGGGCTGGGTCTCTCCAGCTGGTGGTACCCATCAACCATTGTCTCTCTCTTTCCCTGGCGGCCTGTGTCCTCACCCCACACTGTAATGTTGACTTTTCCTATTCAAAACACTAAATTACTCAACCTCTGTAATTGCCCAACCAAAACACCATTTAGAAAAGAAAAAAAAGCCTTTACGTAGCTCCACACCACCTCAATAAACCACACCTCAAAATTGCTTTCTTACCTCTTCAACCCAATTAAATTAAAGCATGCCTGTTGCATGTTGTCAGAGCGACCAGCCTATGGGAAGGAAGGCTTGCCACCTTAAGTGGCCACCACATTAGTACAGAAGACTGTCTGTCTCCCTCTTCTACCCACAGCTAGAGATCTTTTTTTCCAGCGACATTTCACTTTGTTTCCTGAGAGTTAAAGTGGATCAAGTCGCATCTTAGTCAGATAGGCGAACCAACAATATTAATAGTCAAAGGAGGCAGTAATAAATGGACATATAATGAAGCATCCATCTCTTAGTCATCCAGTTCTCAGGTAAATAGCTTCTTGTAGCTGCAATATGTAAAATGGAGTGTTACAATAATTAAGTGGGCGGCCATTAGGCTGAGGCAGCCGTGGTGTCCTGGGATGCTATATAAGCAAACTAGAAAGTCGACTCAGCAGGAACAGTCACAGCTGGGAGCTGCGACTTGCTTTATCCACAGAAAGGGCCAGCTAACCTCTAACCGGGGACTCGGAGGCTGCTGCCCCACTTCAGCCGGTCACATCTTCACTGGGCTGCAGTACTTACCGAATGACCCCCACCCCCACCCCACTCCCACCCTTGGCTGGAGCTGCAAGCCACCTGCAAGTTCGGAGCTGCCCAACTTGTGAATCATGGACATCCGTTCAAATGGTCACTTCAGTGCTTAATGTGCATCACCTTATCTCTCCACAGGGGATGCCCTCTATTTTGCCTATAACAATAGGACCTGTCTCCCTAATTTAAAAGGAAGAAAACAGCAGTGTATCGCAGGATTCAAAACACACCGCATAAAAATAGTTAGCTGGTCTCTTAGCTATACTATCATCATTACTCTGGCTGTTGTTTAGCAACATTTTAAATGCTACCAAAAAAAACTGTTTCTCCAGTCATTGATCAATCTGAGCTCCACAGCAGTATGTCATCCTCCTAGATTATCATGCCAACCTGAGTCCAGTCAGTGACTTAGAAAGATACCAACGAACTGGACTTTCTTCCTCACGGCACCAGGGAAGTTCTCCCCACAGCCTCCCTCCTGGCCTGTCTGCCAGCTCCTCAGAAACACAGTATCTCCCAAGCAGAATTACAGTCCCTGTCAGAAAAAAGGAGGCGTAGACACAACATGCCTTCTTGTTCTCCAGTTCGGGCTCCCCAGTACGCTTATATTTGGAAAGGCCAAAGACCTGGCTTTTGTGTGTGGCGGCTGAAGAGAGCTCCAGGAAAGAAAAGTGCTAAGGGTCGGCTCATCGCTGCCCCGTCTCTGTCTTCCCGATTCTCAAGTAACTTTGATCCATCAGCTATTTGACAACTCCCTTCATTTTCCATTACGTAATCTTGTAGCTCTATCATCCTGGCCTGAAGGCACGGAAGAAAAGCAAGACAGAGAGTAATCTGGTGTGCGTGTATGGGTGTGCGTGAGTGTGTGTGTGTGTGTGCGTTGGTGTGCATGCGTGAGTGTATGTGTGTGCGCGTTGGGTCAACATGCATGTGTAGCTCTGGAAGATATAAAAGGCAGAAGTGTAATCGTCAGGGTGCATGAACTACAAAAAAAGATAAAAAATAAAGAAAGAGAACAGAAGTAAGGAAGGAAGGAGGGGAGAAGGAAAGAGGGAGGAGCTAAATCCCACTGTGATACTTGACATGGCACTGAATTACTCACCAGGACAAAGAAAGCAGACTCTTACAGGCTTTGTGATTTCCCATTGTTTTTATTTTATGCCACGTTGAAGCTGATGCATCTGTTTCATCCATGCCTGCTCCCCAAACTACAGAGAGGAATTTAACCTGGGTTGTCCTAAGAAAACTGGCAGGTGTGAGGGGGCCACTTTCAACCCTGATTCCAGAATGCAGGCACAGAATGTCAAAATGACTCACTCAAAATCACCCTATAAGCCTGCCAAGCACTCAGGGCATCTGGCCATCAAGTTTGAGTTCGTTCCACCCAAATTCCCGTTCTCAGATTGAGCAAGCAGGTGGTATTTGTTTTTCAAAACTTGAACACAACTATCAGCCACAAAAATTACCTGAGCTGAGAGGAATCCCACCGCTCGCTTTGTCTCTATCAAAGCTCCCTTTCAGAGAGCCTGGGGACCTGGAGGTCACATACTTCCTGTATGAAGTCAGGGGACCCAGGACAAGAAGTGTGTATAAGAATTGCAAAATCCAGGTTTCCCAGAACAGTTCCAAGGGTTGCCACAGTCTCAGAGTTTATTTTGGTAACTTTAGCAAACAAGCATTTGCCTCAAAAAAAAAACATGTTTTTTTTTCCTAGATTGGTGTACAAAAGTCATAGGAAAAAATTCCTTAGAAGGAAGGTGTACTTCAATGTTGTTTAAATAAACTTTATTTGCAGCACAACACAGAAAGACAATACACAAACAACAGCTCCATTGGTACGTGGATCTCCGATAATCTCTGTATGTCTTTGATTCTTCTCTCCGTACCCTTGATCAAAAAGAAAAAATGAATTATGAAGAAATAACAAAACTGATATCCCTGTTACTCGGTGTTACATTTTTCCATTGTGGTAAAAGGACAGTTAACATAAGCTTTACCAAATCTCACCATTTTAAGTTTACAGTTCAGTCCCATTGAGATTTAACGACTAACACTTAATGACTATGTGCGTGCCTGTGAGGATACAATCATCTCCTTGAACAGCAATGCTGGACCCTTAGACAGTAACTCCGTGTCCCCTCTCCCCAGGCCTCTGGGGGCCACCATTCTACATTCTATGAGTCTGACCGTTCCAGATTTCTCACACAGGTGGATGACATGCTGCTTATCTCTTCGTATCTGGCTTATTTCATTCATCAAAATCTGTTCAAGGTTGATTCATGTTGTGGCCTGTATCAGAAGCTCATTCTCTTCTGAGGCTAATATCCCATTGTATGCATATGCCAAATGTGTCCATTCAAACATTATCTCTTCCCATGGTGCACATGGTTTCCACCATATCCACTAACGCCGCTGTGCATGCGGGTATGTAAATATCTGTGAAGTCCCTGGTTTCAATTGTGTGGGCCGTTTAGGCCCTCCACATTATTTTAATTATGTTTATGGAAATTCCTTCATCTGACAGGGAAAACCAGTCTTTCTGCCCAGCATGTGTTTCCGAGAGAGCTGTCACTACCCTGGCGGAGGAGGAAGTGGGCATCCAGCGCTGGCAACTCGGGGGACCCGTGCAGCGACAGACTCACATCCTCCTTGTCTTCCTCTAGCGCTCTCTTCCTTTTAGAAATGTTCCAACGCCCTGGGACCTCTCCGAAAAAGAAGTTGTCTTCACCACAAAAATGGATGGCGTGCACTCCTCAACAGCGATTGGACAGCAGCAGGAACAAAGCTGGATCAGACAGGAAGCGGAAGCCGGGGTGGGGGGTGGAGGGGATGGTGGGGGATGGTGGTGGGGGGTGGTTATGCCCCAAGGGAAATGTTGCAGAAAGCAGAATTCCATGAGTGGAGAAGGGGAAAAAAGAGGGGAGAAGAATTAGCGTGGGGGGGGGTGACAAAGAGACTTTCTGCGGCATCCTGAGGCAAAGGACACGAAGAACTGCTGATGTAGAAAAGCCAAAATTACGAGTTCACAGTAAACTCTCTAGTTTCCAGGGGACCCTAGCAAGAACCAAAGAGAAAAGAAATAAGAAGTGAAATTCTTCAAGAGCCCAACTTCCGTTGGTATCAAGTCCAGCGGAGACTCCAAGTCTCACAGGAGCTCACCCAACAGCTCCCAGAGCAGATGGCATCCGAACAGGAAAGTCATCCCAGACCCCACAAGCAGTGCGAAGGTTGTGTCAAGGTCAGGCCTCACAGCAGAGGCTACCTGGAGACTCTAGAAGCTCTCCAGCTCTGTGAGGCTCAGAGCACTGGAGGAGGAGAATCCACCCATGTGGGGAAGACTTGGTTTTAAATAAGCAGCGCTGTTACCGTGCGAAAAAGGCCACAAGGTGCGATAAAAGCCAGTATCAAAGCTTTATTAGGAGCGGGAGGAGGGATCAAGGGGGGGTGACAAAAGAGAGTGACCAGGCCTGTGACAGACACGTGCAGGGGAAGGGAGAGAGGGAGGAGGAGGAGAGAGCAAAAGAGAGAGGAAGAGTCTGTGCCTGGCTTTTTAAGGATTCCCCTGCACATGTGCTTATGGAGCTACGCCACGCATGCACAGATTGCGTGACCACGCTGCAAGCTGTAATCATGCAGCGCACGGATGACGTAAGACGTAAGACCCCTTGCTTAGCTACGAAATTGCGGGTGTGCGGTCCAATAGCTGGAGGAGTGGCAGAATCCTAACAAAGACTACTTCCAGAAAACACTCAGGGCCCTGTGATTTGGACAAGACTCAGAGAAGATATTGCTTGGGTTATTCTCCACAAACGGTTTCGTCGCCCACTCAAGTTCAGTGGCCCACACCCACCCACGTGAGCCCACCACTCTTGCCAGACGTCAGCAGACTCCAGAATAAGGGGAGGAAACAGCTGGAATCAAGCAGCTGTTGGAAGAGCAGGCTCTCCCTCAAGCTCTCGTGTGAGCCATCTTCATCCAAGGTGGTTGTCTTCAAAGGGTGACCCCCAAATCTGACCGAGCCGGAGAGGACAGACACAATTCCTTTTGATCCACTTGAAAATTCTCCTTCAGGCACTGATTTGACCCGCTCACTCGATCAATGACCCTGCTCGTACCCCACCCTCAGCACGGTGCCCGGCTCAGAGTCACAGAGATAGAATAAGGCCGTTCTTCCTCTCGGGGAGCATACATAGTCTAATAAAGAGCGGGTGGTTTAAAGCAATTGCAGGACGGGGCTGGACCTCAATGGTGGAGCTCTTGCCTGGCGTGTTCGAGGCGCTGGAGTCCACAGAGGCCCAGCTTATGAAAGATGGAATGTTGAAGTGAATTAAGATCACTGAAGAAACTAAGGGCATGTTTGGAATGCAGGAAGGATAGAAAATCCAGGTGATCCAGACCACACGGCTAGATTTATATTTGATTTCCGTCATTGATATAACATGGCTCCAAACATAACAGCTTGAAACAACATGACTTTGTGAAGTCAGATGGTCAAGGTGGGTTCTAGGGGCTAAAGTCAGGGTGCCAGCAGGGTAGCATTTCTTCTAGAGGCTTCTACAGAGACTCACTCCTGTCCTATCCAGTTTCTGGAGGCCTGGTTCTTTCCACTTATAGCCTCTCCCCAGCAATGGCATCTCTCTGACCTCTGCTCCTGTACGCACATCTCCTGACCCTCAGCTCCACCTCTCTCCCTTCCTAACATTCCTACGTCCCTCCTTTGTGATTGCATTGGCCCAGCCAGATAACACCAGAAAAAAAAAAAAAAAAAAAAAAAAAAAAAACCGTTTTCCTCAAAATCTTAAACCTGGCCAGGCTATGATGGCACACACCTTTAATCCCAACACTCCAGAGGCAGAGGCAGGCCTCTGTGAGTTCAAGACCAGCCTGGTCTACAGTGCGAGATCCAGGACAGCCAGGGCTACACAAATAAACTCTGTCTCAAAAAAAATAAAATAATAAAATAAAATAAATAAATCTTTAACCTGACCACAGTTGTGTGCCCCGTAAGGACCTGGACATCCTTGGGGTGGTGGTGAGAGACAGAGGTGACAGGGGCATTAGTCTCATATCAACTTACAAAACTAAAAATTCTCTACATGAATAGGTCACATTGTTCTTCTGAAAGGCCATCACTATTTTCCTTCATTTGTGTGCGTGTGTGTGTGTGTGTGTGTGTGTGTGTGTGTGTGAGTCTGTGTATGTGTGTGTGTGTACGGAAGAAAGGAAGAAATGAAATAAATTTTATTCTATTCAAACACTTGCTAAAACTCATCTAAGCGACGTGGTAAAACTATCATGAATGGGGCTAGAGAGGTGGCTCAGCGGTTAAAGAGCACTGGCTGCTTTTCCAGAGGACCCAGGTTCGATTCCCAGCACCTACATGGCAGCTAATAACTGTCTGTAACTCCAGTTCCAGGGGACTGACACCCTCACACTGACACACATTCAGGCAAAACACCAATGCAGATAAAAATAAATAAAATATGTATTAAAAAAAAACTACCATGAGCAAGTTCAAAATGTCAGTCATCTTCCACAAAACTTTCTCCCTCAGACTCCCTCACACTTCGTATGTGCTGATTTTCTCATATTCTGGCCCCTCTTGCCTCAGTAGCTTTTCAGAAACTTACAGAATTCACTTAGCGAATTTCACTATGCAAGGTACATACAGAAAGAGAACTCAGAGTTATTGTCTGAAACTGCTCATGTGAACATGAAAGATGGTGTGACCTGGGAGACAGCTCAGTGGTAAGTGTCTGCTCCGTAAGGGTGAGGGCCTGAATCAGGATCCCAGCACCCCGTGCTGAACTTGACTCCATCCACACACCTGTAACCCCAGTGCTGCAGAGCATGGAGACAGGGGGATTACTGACACTTGCAGGAGACAAACCCACCTGGAGATTCAGTGAGAGACCTCAGGGAGTAAGGTAGAGACTGACAAAATAGAATGCACAGCACCTTCCTCAGGCCTCTGTACACACACACACACACACACACACACACACACACACACACGTACACATATCTGCACACACATATATACATACACCACACAGATATACCACACTCACAGGAATGCACACATACATACACACACACACACACACACACACACACACACGTACACACGTACACATATCTGCACACACATATACACATACACCACACAGATATAACACACTCACAGGAATACATACACATACACAGGTACACATATCTGCACACACACGTACACATATCTGCACACACATATACCACACAGATATACCACACTCACAGGAATGCACACACACATACACACACACACACGTACACATATCTGCACACACATATACACATACACCACAGATATACCACACTCACAGGAATGCACACACACATACACACAAAATTTAAACTTGAAACACTTATGTGTCAAAAGTCTAGAGTCTTCTTTGATGACTGAGTTTTGTCATTGTAGTGGATGAAGCTGTGTGCAGTAGCCACATGGACGTTTGTACGCATACGCCACCCAACCTTTATAAGCCAGCATCATATTCCCAACTTCCTTCTTCTTCCCCATGCATGTGTCTCTTCCACAGGCCTGAGCACTTGTCTGTCTCTCTTATCTTAATAAAACTCTTGTTAGTGGATTCTGTCGTGTTTCGTGACATTTCCTCGCAGGGTAAGAGCACCGCCAAATAACTAACAATCACCCTAGCTGGAGCCTAGGTGGGGTGTCACCCAGAGTTAAGGGTCAACAGTGCTAAGGAACCAGTGCAGCCTGAAACCTCCAGAGTTCAGACCAGAGCACTTTGCCCCAGCGACCCAGCATCTTCTGCATTATTCTTCTCTTTGAGATGTATAAAGATGGGGGACGCCCTTTTAAATTCACATTAATGAGTCCAAATGCAGCTTCTGGTTTTGTTTCTTAAAAACTCCCACCAAGACTCATGACTGGACTTCCATAAGGAACCCTTCCCCTGTTGGGTGATGTTTGACTCTGAGGACAGACAGTGTGTCATCAATCCTCCTTGGCTCCTGTCCAGGACCGTCATGCCTGGCACTTACATCTCCACAGACGCTGGGAGGGGAAATCCCACCACGTTTAAAAGCAGATCAACAGATGTAGGGCTGGGGTGTCAGGGAGCGTCGGTTACGTGGCTGACGAAAGTCTTTGTGAATTTCAAATAACGGCAATATGGCAGTCCTTTTGGTTCCTCTCTGCAATTCCCAGAGAGCCTCTCGGACCCTCCTCCCAGTCTCTCATTCAATGCACTGGCAGATGGCCTCTGCTACCCGGCCAGGAAAGCCAAAGCCACCCTTCCTCCCCATCTCTAAACCTCACTCTCCAATCTTCATCAAGCCGCTCTTTGCTCCCCTCAGCGATCGATCACCTCTGATCACCTCTGGGCTTCAGAAACTCCATCGGTGCCATTCTGGCTGCTCCGCCTAGGTCTGCGGACCCGCCGCTTCCTCCACACCATATCCACTGTGCTCCGCAGCCCAGACGATGGAGAAGATTCCATCCCTCTGCATCCACTGCTCTCTCTGCCTAGAAGGCAGCTCCTCCATGATTTGCCTGGAGAACAACCTAACTAGCCCTGGCCATTGGCTCTTTACAGCAAGTCTAAATACTTGTCCCTCTTGGATGGCAAGAGCTGTGGCCTTCCCTCCCACGGAGCTCTCGACACACAATATTAGGCTCGGCTGTTCACCTCTCCTCTGCCTCTGCAAGCTCCTGGACTGAGAGCTCTTTCAGAGCAGAGGCCGCTCCTTTTATCTCCAGCTCCTCGGCACTTACCTCCTAGCAGACACCAATAAACATTTGCTGAGTGATTGAAAGAATCTTCAAGTCCTTCCGGGGAAAGGAAGAAAACGAGCCCATCATACTGCGGCGGCTGCCTTCTGAGCTGTACGCGGTCACCTCCTGCTTCACTTGCTCACCAGCTTTCCTTGTGGTCTGACTTCCCACCTAACCCTGACCCTAATCTAGCCCCAGCAATGCTGGGTTATTCTCCTGACGCTTGGGCTGCTGGCAGCTGCCCCCCGCAGCAGCCTCCGATGGAGTTCCATGGCTGCCCTTCGGCTGCCGCCTTCCCTGGTTTTATTGAACTTTGAGATGACTTCTCCTCTTCCAGATTTTGGCTCACCCTTTTCATCTCAGCAAGGTTCTCCTTTCCCAGGAAGCCTGCTTTCCTGGGGTACCAGCTCCAGCCTCTCCCCACTCCCGGAAGCTCACTGTAGGAACCACACACTGATTAAAGCAACCTCCCAAGGCCCGTCTCTAAAACAGACAGGGATCAGGTGAGCTGATGTGTGCCGGGCACTCAGCATTCACACGGGGTTGCCATCCTGGGAGACTGGCCTCTCAGCTGCTCACCCCTGTGCGCGCCCATTTTTCTCCCCTTAAATACACTCTGGGTTCTGATGCTGCAGTAATATTCCAATGAAGAAGGCTGACGCCAAGATGAAGAGTCTTCAGGATGATGCAGAAGTTCCCAGCTCTCCATCGATGCTGTGAGCTTTTCTCATCCTCCAGTTCTTCAGCTTAACATTTTCCTTTCTGTGAGAACGGTGTGGTTTTCACAATGCAGTGTGGGTTTCATAAGGAAGCAATGCTACATCTTGTGCTGTTTGTTTCCATATCTCATTCAGAAATCAAGCCTGTAAATTGTCTACTTTTTTGTCTTGCGAAGAACTGTATTATCCAGTCCATGTTGTTCTGGGTTCCAACAAGAGACCAACAGAACTCCACCTTATTATGACATTGAGTTCAGACTTGACCACCACTCACAGCTTTAAAAGATAGGAACAAGGAGCAAAAGACAAACCAATTGTTACTGTAACAATCTTCTTTATAAGATGCAGCCTTCTCTCTCTCTTTTTGTTTACCTTCATTGTTGTTTTGTTGTGAGTTTTTTGTTTGTTTGTTTTGAGCTAGCTCTCCCTATGCCACTCAAGCTAGCCTCGAACTTGTCTCAGCACCCAGGCGGCTGAGGCCACAGGCAATTGCCACCATTCCCAGCAGCCCTGTTTCTTTAAAGTAAGGTGTGTGTCACCATAACACTGAGTGCACTAGGAAAAATTTTCTGCCATGAAATGTCTCCTGTTTTAGGTCTGAAAACAACGCTTTCAAGGAGAAAGAAAAGCTCCTTGGCACCACGTCCGTGAAGAGAACAAAAGTCCAGAGAACTCCAAGAGCTTTTCTGTTTATTCACACTTCCGATGTCTTAACGATTGCTTGCTTTAGTTTGTCTTTGGTTTTAATAGACACATGCACACCGATAATGCCTGTCATCGAACACACACACTGTAAGGCAGGCAATTAATCATCATCTCCCCAAGACCATATTTTATAGTCAGAAGCCAATTGTCAGCACACATGTTCCTAAATAAACTGACACACACACCAGCTAACAGATTAATTCACATGGAGAAGGCACCGTGGGAAGAAAACCTGTGTTCCCAGATTGCTCAGGCAGGTGCTCTCCCTATTAACATAAAGATCAGCGCTCCCAGCTCTAACCCCTTGGGCACCCGGCCCCAAATCACTTTAACTATTTCTAACACAGTTGATGCTAGCATAGTTCTGCAACTGAGAATTTGATTTATACAACACAACCTAAGAACAGCTCTGCTCAGGAGGAGCCAGTGGGTATGGGGCGGGGGTTCATATTTCCTGGTCTCACACTTTGCTGTGGTTGTATCTGTCTAAATCCTGCCTATCTAGCTTAAACAGTCTTAAACTCAAGATCATCCTCCTCCTGCCTCTGCCTCCCAAGTGCTGGGATTGCAGGGGTACGCACTCTCTCTCTGACTTCTCAATAGAAGGCAGCCCTGACGGAATACTTGGTGCTTTTCATATTTCTTTGCAGATGTTGTTCTCGATCAAGGCTCGCAAGTATCTAATGTGATGAATCCCAAGGACACTGGCACCTCCTGTGACGAATCTGTTTAGGAGAGATGCTTGCACGCCCAAGTGTGCATGCCATGTGTTTGAATTTGGTTAGCCTTCTTGTCTCCCTTAAACTAGCTAGTCCCACATGGTCAGCCCTTCTGAACAAAGCTCAGCTCCTCCATACAGTACTTTAGGGCAGAAGGGATTGTTATTGTTTGCTCTAAGCTCCACAAAAGGAAAACACGTAGTAGGTATTTCACCAAACGGCCTTCCTGGGAGCTGGAATGCTGGGACAGAATGGAGGGGTGAGGGGGGGAGAAGGCTGGAGGACATTTACATGACAAACACTAGACGCTTGGAATCTACAAGGGGAACTAGTCACCAGCGTTCAATACCTACTTGCCATCTACAAGAATCACTCATAGTCCTTACTAAATACGATTTATAAACATGGCCCCGGCAGCTGCTGCAGATATCTCCAGGGCTGGCAGAGATGGGGGGGTGGGGGTGGCAGAAGTTAGCTTGACCACTGCTGGGCTACACGGGGGCAGCAGTTTTCCCAGGATGCTCATAGGAACGAGGCAGGATGCTCCCCTGGGGAGTTCTTGGGGCGGAGGTGGGGCGGGGGAGATGGTGGACATCCAGAGGTGGCTGAATCCCAGCAGGAATCCCAGCAGGGTAGTGACCTTTTGTTTCGCATGCCCCCATCCCACCCCTATTCCCATGATCTTCCTAGAATCCCACAGGTTTTCAAAGACACCAAAGTATTGTTAATTCACACACACACACACACACACACACACACACACACACACACACGGGTGGGGTGGGGGGTGGTGGGGGGTGAATGAATATTAGGATCCAGCTAACCCAGCGACAAGCTGGTCCTGGCACCTTGAGAGGTAACCAATTTCACTCTTCGGTAACTGGAGAGAAGCCTCCCTCCCTGCAGGGGGCAGGGTCCCCACTCTGTAGTCTCCCCCTCCCACCTAGAGAGTCAGCTCTCCTGAACAATAACCCAACTGTCTGGACAGGATGGGAAACTGTCTCAGAGAGTCGGGAACTCCATCCTCCTACAAACCCAGACATGCACAAAAGTTCTGCGTTTCACCGCAGGAAGCGAAGACGGTGGCTTCGGGCATCATTAATCATTTTGAAGCGATTATTCTTAAAAGGAGGGCAAGGAGAGACATACAAAGACGCAGCCTGAGTTAAGTCATGCCCAATAAAAATCAGCACTTCTCCAAATCGTGCTTTCCTGATTCCATGCGGGACATTCGAGAGCACACTGTACTGACAAGAGCCGGGACCAGATAGGAAATCTGTTTCCTCTGTAATTAGAACTCCTGCAACTATTTGGGACCTGACCGGGCTAGAGAGTGGAAGGGAGGGGTGGAGGGCTTTGTGTCCTTTGCCTTCCAGCCCAGGAATGCACAACACATTTTAAAAGGACGATAAAGCGAGAACAATTTGGGGTTTCCCCGTCCTCCAGGAATCTTCATCGACCCCCATTGAAATTCCGAGAAACAAAGCTAGAAACAAATCCCGCTTTGTCTTCTAATTGAGCTAGGGAACTGTGAAATCCCCCACCCCGCCCCCACCACCTCCCCAGGCCGGCAGCCCAGCAGGCAGGGTCCCGGCAAGCAGTAATTCCCCAGATTGGCTGCCCCATGGGGTGGGTGCTTACAAAGCAGGTCCAGCCCCTCCAGTCATTCAGATCTGCTCACCCTTACCGGAAGCACTCCCCAGTCCAGGCCTTTGAAATAACGCTGTCTCACCAGCGTAGGAAAAGTGATAACTAGAAAATGAAATCTACTCCGTCCATTCGGAGAGATTGCATTTCCTGTGATTCTGGGTCCAGAGGAAATGCATTTACATGAAATTGGATTATTTTTTTTTCCTCTTTTCCTCCTGAAGTCACCTGGTCTGCCAGAAGCATCTCTCATCCTTTTCCTTTCATTGAACCCTTGGACGGGTCCCCAATTCTCTGTTTATTACTTAATTGAGATATCTAGCTCTAAAGTCCAGATCAAAAATCACAAAATCAGTGCAGACACCTGCCCCTCTTCCTGGCTGTCCTGCTCCCCTCCTGTCCGGTCTTGTGGAACCTCCACAGGTATTCGAGCTGTAGGGGTGATGTCCCAGACCTCTCCATCAGTTACCAGCCGGGTCGCACACACACATCATATAGTTTGCCTCCATGGGCAAACATGGAGGACAAGAAGAACAATGAATTTCATCTTGGCATTCTTAACATACTCAAAAATCAAAACAGTGTCTGCCTACATTGTTTCCCGGATTTAGTTATTACTTGTTGTTTTATCCAGAGTTTAGGGTCCCCACGCTCCTGCTCAGTTTTTGTATAGACCCAAGAAGACGCTTTTTAAAAATCTGCTGAGTCACTGAAGTGACAGAGCAGCCTGCGCAGGGCGCAAAAGGCATCCGTCCATGTAGATGGTAGCCTGCCGTGAAATATAGAGCCCAAACCAGGTAAGGGGGTGTCCGCTGGGGCGTGAGGGACAGCCCAATGTCCCTCAGAACCAAAATAGATCAAAGAAGAAGTTGGGAAGATGGGGTGTCAGAGTTCATTCAGACCAAAGGAGTGTGTCCCACAGTGGAATTGGGGCCCAGAATGGGAAGTCACTGTCCCAGTAACTAGAGGAGAGAGCCTACAGAAAGGAACCAGCCACAGAGATGCCGGAGATGGCAGGTGGCTAGTGAGTCCCAGCCAGAGAGGACGGCCAGGTAGGGGGGTATTTTAAGTGTAACAGAAAGGCTAAGTGTCCCTGGATTGGGAATGGATGTTGATATGAATAGTTTCCAATATATACACAGATGGATACAAAAGTAAGCATTACCCTGTAAGTTGGAAGTAATGAAGTATTTGGAAGAAATGCTATGGTATCAATGAGCACATCTAGTGTCCAAATACTTTCTTTCTTTCTTTGATTATTTATTTTTTTATGTATGTATTTATTTATTTATTTATTTTGGACAAAGTCTCGTGTATCCCAGGCTGGCCTCAGTCTCACGGTGTTGGACGTAAGGATGTCTTTCAACTTCTCATCCTCTTGCTTCTGCTTCCTGAGTGCTGGGAATGACAGGCATGTACTATCCTACCCAGTGGAGATGGACCTATTACTGTAACAGGTCTTCATCTCTGTTAGGAAGCAGTCTACCAATGGAGCTGGGACCCTAGCCCCCCAATACTCACTTCTAAATACCAGCCTCTGTAAAAGGCTTCCTTGTGGGACTATCTTTTGACCGCCAGCCCCCAAATAATGGAGACTTATTATTAATCATGAAAGCTTGGCCTTAGCTTAGACTTGTTCCCAACTATCTCTTACAGCTTCATTAACCTGTATTTTTCACTCTGTGTTCTGCCACACAGTTCAGGTGTCTCTTCTTAGTATGGCACATCTGACTTGCTCAGAGTCTGCTGCCAAATTTCACCCCTAGCTTTCTCCTCTCTCTCTCTCTCTCTCTCTCTCTCTCTCTCTCTCTCTCTCTCTCTCTCTCTGCCTGCAAGTCCCACCCATACCTCCTGCCTAGCTATTGACTGTTCAGCTTTTTATTACACCAGTCACAGCAATACATCTTCACACAGTGTACAATATCCCACAACAAGCCTCTATTCCAGGACATCAGAGCCTCCTAGACGAACAACTGAATCGAAAACTGAAACTCAGAAGATACCAGATGAAGATAATATCTTGTCGTGCCAAAAAGAAGGACAAGCTCAAGAAGAAAGATAGAAATGTTAAAAGGAACAAATATCTGCTTGACTGGATTCCCACTAGCCAAATCAAAAGCATTACAAGCATCAGAAAATCATAATAAGAGCAGATTATCATCCATTGGATGAAACGGGCACTGTAAGTTCATTCTGAAACCAGAAACCAATTGGATCTTGATGGGAGCAAGATAGTGATGGGTGGGGGGACCTTCTGTGCCAAATGCTTGCAGATTCAAGAGAGAGAATAACTTTCGGGTGAGGAAGCCTGGCAGATAGGAGGCTAACAGAATAATCAATCAGAAGGAGTGTCATCACCTGGTAAGACACTGGATTCCAGAACACAAATCACTTCTAGATGATTTCTCTCAAGAAGGCTCAACCCGGATCTGATCACAAAAGCACAACACAAAAACCCAACAACCATCTTCAAAAGTGCCAAAGTCACATAACTCAAGAGGAGTCCAAGGGTGCATTCTAGACAAATTGTGAAAGAAATGTGCCAATGAAATTTCAACATGGTTCCTTTTGTTTATAGACATATCACCAGGTCAAGAGACAGAACTTGAAATAGGTCTGAAGACTAGATGGTAGTGATATCTCTCAGTGTTTTTGTTTTGAAGGACACCCTATTTGTATCAAGAAAATACCTGAATATTAGGAGCAGGTGGATGGTGAGAAATTGACTCTCACAAGAGTGAGGGGAGGTAGTTAAAGAGATGGTTAAGAGTGCTTTCTGCTCTTCCAGAGGTTCCCAGCTGCCATGTTGGGTGGCTCACAACCACCTGGAACACCAACTCCAAGTGTTATGGGGAGACCCCCAGAGATGACCCTCGGATGCAGTTTATAGCCAATTGAATGTCTTTATTCCAGCCAGCTGGGACCACACTTGGGTGTTCTGGAACTAAGTGTAGCCCTGAGCATTTAGACCAAAGGGCTTTAAAGGTAAAAACCACATGCTAGCTTCTTGCTCAGAAGTTCAGGGGGAGATTTGCACAAGCACGCATTTTAACAGAAGCTAAGCTGGCTATGACATCTTGACCTTGGGCTCCTAGAATAGGGTTTGATTATTTTCCATGGGATTCGCCATCAAAGAGATCAAATTCTAGTAAAACCTGAAATGGCCTCAGCAAGAACACAAGACAGAGGGACCTCTGCACTCTCTTCGCTGTCAAACAAGGAATCCTCTTCTGGCCTCCAAGGGTACCTGAATACAGAGCACATACAGCAATAGCGCACCCCACACACACACATAAATAATAAAAATAAATCTTTTTAAAAAGAGTGAGAGAAAATCATTTACATTGTACTTCAGCCTTATAATTTGCTATTGCTTCAAATTTATTTTTTATTTTGGTTTTTTTGAGACTGGATTTCTTTGGGTAGACCTGGCTGTCCTTGGATCTTGCTCTGTAGACCAGGCTGGCCTCGAGCTAAGAGATCTGCCTGCTTCTGCCTCCCAAGTTCTAGGATTCAGGGTGTGTACCACTGTCATCTGGCTAAACTGTTTTAAATTTTTTAATAATAACAATAATATAAAAACAGACTATAAACTCATGAACAGCAGAATGAGCAAAGAATATGGAAATTCATTCTTACCAAGCACCTGGTATGTGCCCAGGTCAGGCAAGTGCATTGCAAATATTTTCTAAATTAGATGTTTGAAAAGTTCTTTGCAATATGGAAAGAACATAGCAAAAGAGCTCTCATTAGGGTTTATATTAATACATTTTACTTCTTAAACATCTGTACCTTTACTGTGTGCCCAATATTGCTCTGAACATTTCATGGGGGATTGGAGTGATGGATCAGCAGTTGATAGCATGCATTGTTCTTGCGGAGGACTGGAGTTTTGTTCTCACATGGGGCTGGAAGCCTCCAGCTCTAGTGGGGTCTGATAGCTCTGGCCTCTGAAGGCGCCTGCAGCCAATGCACACACCTGGCACACATGTGCATGTGTACATGTGCATGCACACGCACACACACAATTAAAAAAATAAGTCTTTAAATATTTTATAAGTAATTCTATGCAATAAGGACTATAACGCTCTTGTCTTACAGAAAGAGGAAATAAAGAAGATAGAGGTGATGTGGCCTGCCCAAAGTCACACAGACATGAGGAAAGGGACGGAGCATCAACCTAAAAAGGGACAGGAGTCCACAAAAGTCATGCTTAGCCACCTGACCAGATTGGTTCCACCTATCATCAGGAAATTTACAATTTCAGGATCTTTCCTATCAGGTTGCATTCTAATGAGCTGCTTCTCATCTGTACATTCAAATTATATATATTCTAAATTTACAAAATAATGTCATATTCTTTATGTCAGAAGAGACAACACCAACCCCAAAGAAGCCATCCTAGAAGCTGGGCACTCAACTTTGTGAGTAATTCCAGTCACCAGCTTTGTTACACACACACATCTTAGTCACCCAAATGGATGTTTACATTTTAATTATAGCAATGACAGCTTCTGTGGTCCGTATTTCATTTAATGTGCTGTGCACTTCTCTTTCTTCTATTTCCATTGGGATTTTAACAAGGAGAGAGTATATTCTGGGCCCTGGAAGTCCTACTGGTTTCTGGGAAAGGTACTAAATGATGACACCTCACCCGTGTATTTTTCTCCCTCCCAGAAGAGAGATGAACCATGTGCCACCAATAAGAATAGATATTCTTTTCTGTTTTGGCCACACGCAGTCTTCGCCATCTCACTGTCTGGCTCCTGTAAACAGTGAGACTATATTGTCTTATGTTCGTATGTTATTGTACGGAAGAGGTCTATGTCAACATCAATGTGAAGCAGTCCGTAGACTCCCCTTTATAGCAAAAGGCTCATAAAGTCAATGCAATAACTAAGTATCCTTCTTTATAACTCAGTGCGGCAAGCTGCCTCATAAAACTGTAACAGGCATGACACAATGGGTCCTGTTTCATGGGAATGGTGGTTTCCTTCTTCCTATAGCCTATGATGGTATCACAGAGATGCACCATGGGCTTCAGGTCGACTCCAAGCAAGTGTCACGTTCCCACTCACTCTGAGAGTCTTTATCTACAAATACATTTAGCCCCAGGAATGTATTCTTCCATGTGCTAGACCCCATTTCAAAATGGGCAACAACAGCAGAGAAGAAACCTGAAGGGAGGATTTTTCTTCAGTCGGTGAAGTGTTATTTTCTTAAGCAGAACTGGAAGATTTTCTTATACTTCTTCTCTATGCCGTCTTCCAACCACATACAGGCAAGATTTCCTCAATACATAAAAATATTTCATTTCTTTTGTATAAATGTGTGTGTTCTGTTATCAAATCCACACTATGAAATCCTTTCAACAGAAGAATTATAGTCACTAATGCCACTGGTGCCTTGCCGGAGTCTTCTCAAATGTCTCACCACAGTACATACTGCCCCGTTGCCAAAGGCAGGTACAGCCTCCCTGTCCCTCCCTCAGTGTTTCCCTGTTGCTGGGGCTCACGGTGCTGTTGCGCAAGACAGGTTGAAGACTGTGGGATTAAAATCCCCCGGAGTACTCTGGCACTCACCAGTAAGCGGAGTTGGTGGCTCAGAGTGGGGTGGCCTTACTTTGATGGCGCTCCCCCAGTGAGGCAGTCTCAATGGCTCATCTTGGTGGCTGGCTTCCTGGCACATCCATTGCTGCCCTGCTGTGGATATCTGTATGCTGTGAATGTGTGGCTCTGATTGGTTAATAAATAAAGTGCTGATTGGCCAGTAGCCAGGCATGAAGTATAGGTGGGACAAAGGAAGAGGAGAATTCTGGGAACAGGAGGGCTGAGTCAGGAGATGCATGAGAAGCAGCAGATTTATAGAAATGGGTTAATTTAAGATGTAAGAACTAGATAGCAAGAAGCCTGAGCCATTAGGTCAAATAATTATCTGTATGTTTATTTGGATCTGAGTGACTGTGGGCCCAGACGGGACTGGAGAAAACTCCAGCTACACTGCCCTTTCTCTCTCTTCTTTGAATCACTTCCACACTCTGCTCCAGTGTTTCCTGAATTACACCTGCACTTCCATCTTGGTCTCTGCATGGTCTTCTGAGGACCCAGGCTAAGGCCATCACTCCAGAGACCTTGAGCATCAACCCAAACTATGCACACAAGCTGATGTTGTGCAGTTATTGACAACTCTGCCATGGAGAACCTCAGAGTGGAGAGTAGACCCAGCCCCTGATTTCACCTTTCCCCCTCCACCATCCATCCCCTACCCCACACCCTACCTTCTACCAAAGTTCAGCATCCCTGTGAGAGATTCCCTCTTCCCTGGTTCTCAGAGTTTTGCTTTTCTGTTCAGCTGTGGTCAGAGAGGCCCACTGTCTATGACATTGACTCTTGTTTAATTGGCCCTCGTGAACAGTCTACTTATCCCTGTTCTGTGAATGACAGATAGAGTCTACCATATGTTTCTTTCACCGGGGTCATCCTGCCATCTGGGCAATGGGAGCTTATACCCCAGGGAGACATCCTATAAGCCAATTTACATTGAGACGCAGATTCTAAGTTTGGACACAAGACGACTCCATCTGGCAACGCCCCTGAACTATGACTGACTTTACCCACAGTACGTGGAGATCCCATGACTTGTAGAGAGAAGCAAAAACATTGCTTTGGCCTCATGTGCAACCCGGTTGTTTATTCCCTTGCTGTACACACCCTCACTTGACTAGAAGGCATCTGATCCAGGATAAGCGTTCAGGCATTTTGCCTCCCCTAACTCTATCTAATTCCCTCAGGTTCGGCCTGAAAGCAGCGAAAGACACTTATCTATTGATCAGCATTTTCATATGGCATCTGGCATTTCTTCAGTCAATATTTTTTAAGATCAAAAGGCTGCCTATAATAATAAAAATATCTCTTAAAATTTCAGGGCAGCCTTGATTTAAAGACCTGCTTCCTGGGCATCACACAAAGGAAAGCTCTGCTTTCTTATGTAAAGAATCTGTTGGGTTTTTTTTTTGTTTTTTTTTTTTTTTTTTTTTTTTATCATCCCCTTTCACCTCCCTAGCATTTCATACAATGCTATCAAAAATGTTGCTCTGGAGCCTGGAAGCCAGAAGGAGTGGTTTGCCTATAAACAGCCACATTGGCTAGATGGGCTTGAAGAGTCCTCCCTGTTGCCTGATTAAGCAGAGTCCTGTTGTGAGGCACGCTGCTGTCCCTGGTGCCCTGTGCTGATCAGACACAGACCCTTGCTTGCACATTGTGCTCATGGTCCCACGGCCCTCTGCAGAAGCATCACAAGCCACTTTGTTGATAGATTTTTCACACATATACACTCGTGTGTGCATGTGCCTATACATAACACACACACACACATTAATTCAACCTGAGCTTGTTCTAAATCTCATCTCAACAAGGACCTAATAAAGATTTCACTAGAGGGCTCAGCACATCCCTAGGGTCTAGCATAGTGGTAGCTACACAGTAAGGGCTCAATAGAAACCAGTTACTTTATCTACCATCTACCTATTTACTTATTTCAAGACATTAGTCCACAGAATGATACTGTTTCCTTGCACAGATTAATGTATGCTTCTTTTAAAATTTTCTTTTCTTTTAAAATTTCATACGTGAGTATGATGTATTTTCATCAAATCTAAGCCTTGTCCTCTCTCTCTCTCCAATTCCTCTACTGTTCCTCCCACAACCTCCTCTAGAATTCACGTTCTCCTCCTCTACAATTATTATTGATACATCATTATATTGACATATTACCTATGATGGCTATTGATACATATGATATTGAGAGCCATATCTAGAGCTGTATAGATAGATGTCTACTGAGTCCACTCAGACTTGCCCATACATACTAGGATATAGGGTTGACCACTTGGGGATAAGCAGTCTATCAGGCAGCTTGTTCCTGAAGGAAATTGACTCTCCCTCCCTTGGTAGGCTTGGATTGCCCGTAACTCTTCAGCTAGGGCTTGGGCCTTGTAAGCCCTTCCCCTTCCATGGGAGAATGTTGACTGGTTTGGTCTTACACGTGCAGCCCTACTGTTGGGAGCTCCCATGGGCAACACTTCTGTCTTATCCAGGAGACACTATGGCAAAGCGGTCCTCCCTCCAAGGACTAACTTACTTGCCTGCAGCGTTCCTTGGGAGATGGGATGGGAGCTAAAATTGCCCTTTTCTCTGTCTTCCTCTCCCTTCGCATGCTTCTGCAAGTCCTTACTGGGAGAAAGGCACCAATGTAACTACAGAGCAGATTCTGCCATTTAGAGATTCACCTCCCCTGAACGCCTCCATCCTTCCTCCCCTCCTCCAGCCCTCCTCCCCTCCTCCATCCTTCCTCCCCTCCTCCATCCTTCCTCCCCTCCTCTCCTCCTCCCCTCCTCTCCTCCTCCAGCCCTTCTCCCCTCCTCCATCCTCCCTCCTCCCCTCCTCTCCTCCTCCAGCCCTTCTCCCCTCCTCCATCCTTCCTCCCCTCCTCCATCCTTCCTCCCCTCCTCTCCTCCTCCCCTCTTCTCCTCCTCCAGCCCTTCTCCCCTCCTCCATCCTCCCTCCTCCCCTCCTCTCCTCCTCCAGCCCTTCTCCCCTCCTCCATCCTCCTTCCTCCCCTCCTCCCTCCTCCCTCCTCCCCTCCTCCATCCTTCCTCCCCTCCTCCAGCCATCCTCCCTTCCTCCCCTCCTCTCCTCCTCCAGCCCTCCTCCCCTTCTCCATCCCCTCCTCCCCTCCTCCATTCTTCCTCCCCTCCTCCCTCCTCCCTCCTCTCCTCCATCCCTCCTCCCCTCCTCCATCCTCCCTCCTCTCCTCCAGCCCTCCTCCCCTCCTCTCCTCCTCCCCTCCTCTCCTCCTCCAGCCCTCCTCCCCTCCTCCATCCTCCCTCCTCCCCTCCTCCATCCTCCCTCCCCTCCTCCGGCCCTCCTTCCCTCCTCCAGCCTTCCTCCTCTCCTCCAGCCCTCCTCCCCTTCTCCAGCCCTCCTCCCCTCCTCCATCTTCCCTCCCCTCCTCCGTCCTTCCTCCCCTTCTCCAGCCCTCCTCCCCTCCTCCATCCTCCCTCCTCTCCTCCTCCATCCCTCCTCCTCTCCTACATCCTCCCTCCCCTCCTCCATCCCTCCTCCCCTCCTCCATCCACCCTCCCCTCCTCCATCCCTCCTCCCCTCCTCCATCCTCCCTCCTCCCCTCCTCCATCCCTCCTCCTCTCCTCCATCCTCCCTTCCCTCCTTCCCTCCGTCCATCCTTCCTCCTTGAGTTCACTCTCTCCCTCTCTCCGACTCTCCAGAGCCCAGCACTGCTCTTTCTCGCGTGCACCTGCCCAGTCTTTGACCTCTGACTTCTCTTTCTGCCTCACAACAGCCTCTCCTTCCCCATAAAGCTTCTGTGCCTCAGAAAAAAGATCTGGCCTCCGAGAACTGAGACGTGACCCCACTGTGTCTCTTGAGAAAGGTGAAGGAATAGAACTTCCTTCTTGGTAGTGCAGTAGCCTATGTGGACAGACAGATTGATCAATAGGGACACTTACGAAGGACAGGCAGAGGAATTCCTGTCTTGTCGAACGTACAATCGGAACTCAGAAGAGGGAAAAAGGACAAGTGGAGAAGAAGACAGGAATGGAGAGGCTAACGTGTTAAAATGGGAGTGCGCCATGAGGCTGTTTCTATTCATTTATTGATCCTCCATTCTAAAACAACTCTCCTAGGTCTGTCACCGTTCCCTTCTCTATATGGAGACTTCCCTGGTCATTTTGTGGAAGGCCCATGCCATATTGCAAGGACTGCTCTCGCTGCCATTTCATCATTTGAATGCAGCAATGAGCCTCCCTGAGGGTCTCCAGGGACACCGTAGCCATGCTGAGCTGGGATACAGAATGATTTGATTTGTTCAGCTGTGTGGGTCGCTGCAAAGTCAATAGAGAAGGGGACAGGTTCTGGGGTCACCTTGTGCAGCTGCGCAGATCTTTCCAGAGCCTCTCCATCTAGTGTGAACCCAGTGGTAGATAGTAAAGCTACCTGGGACCCTGTACTTCTTCCTAAATGTGGTTCAGTGTTCATATCAGTTAGCATTTCCTCCACTTTATATTTACAGCTCTGACATGTCTAGGGCAGCATGCCTAGTGGGCTTGTTGGGTAGCTCGCTGACCATCCTGCTACTCTCAATTGAAAGGCGAGCCCTATAACACTGGCCCCGAGCCACGTGGATCAAATGAGGAATGAGCATCCAAGTTAAGACAGGCCCAGGCCAGGAAACTGGTCTCAAAAAGACAGGCCTCAGAGAGGCCTCTTAGTCTCTTGGATGCTTGCACTACAGAGTGGCATTGAGTCAGGCTTAGGGCAGTCACAGAGTGCAAAAGAAAATAAGGGGTATTATACAAGCAAGGGAGAAATGAGCCAACAAGAAGAGAGAGTAAGAGCCCTCTTGTCCCTCCACATGCCTTGGGTTCCAGGACCAAATGCAATCCCCTACTTTATTAAAGGACTCCTAAGGTAAGAACGGGAAAGCATTGGGCCTGATAGAGTCTGAAAACAGCCTGGGAGGCGGCGTGATGCTCAAGTGGCAGGTGATTCCAGGTTTCTCAGACTTATTTTATTACCTTTTCTGTAGATTAGGAAAGGGATCGCCGACATTTCACTCTGATTGTGTAGCATCTTGTCATTTTAGGAAATGACTTTAGATTAATTAGACAACCAAGTCCCTGAATTTCCAGATCACTCAGCAGAGCCGCAGAGACTCAGACCAACACATCTCGTCACCTTCCTGTACCAGAGCCCAGCACACTACGGAAGAGAAGGGAGAGAGAACTCTGCCTGTCTTCCTCGGAGTCAGCCTCAATGTCAGGACAAACAGCCTTGGCGAGCATAACTGTGATAAAATGCACTTTTCAGCAATAGCACACCATTCCCACCCATACTAGGTTACCATGCCAATCCGGGTTAGCATTCTCATGCCAATATGAAGGCTGGCCTAGTCATTCAGGTGCCAAGACAGGAGGTGGGGCCCTGGTTTCTGTTCCAGAAGTGTAAGCATGACCACTCTGATAAACAAGATCCCCCCTACTGCCAAATACCCCTCGGCAGGAGTCTGCTAACCAGTGCCATGTGAGCTGGAATGCGTTCTCTTCCGGAATCCGATGTCGCATTTCACACATACATTCGAGCTGCTTGCCAGCCTCTGGCAATTTCCAAGTTTCCCACAGATTAATGAAGAAAAAAAAAATCCAGCTGTTTCCAACTATTCGGAACAGAGCAACATGTCATAAAAAGAAGGGAGAGGGAGAATCTTTACCCAATGTCTCCAGCAGTCAAAGAGATGTGTAACATATTGGAAAGAGAAGTTACAAGTTTGATTGTTAAAAGATTGGGGGGGGGGGGCAGAAAAGAAAGAAAGAAAGCCAGCCTTGTATCAGATTTCTAAGGATACCTTTTTGTACCACATAGAAAGAGCTAAGAAGCTGTTCTTTGATTAGTCAGAGATGAGATCATTTCTGCTTTGTTAGTCCAGCCTGGGAGCACTAGGGAAAGGTGAGCCGTGCGGGCTCACGTGAGGCACATTTGAGCATCCTGGCCGGGATCTGAGATCAGAACATGGGCGGCAGTTAATGAAGTTGTTGTGAATGTTGGCACTCCTCAGGCTGTGCCCGCTGAAGGACCATTGTTGCTGATTTTAAATCACTCACAGAGTCTTGACAGATAATGCTCAAACCATCAGACAACCACACCTTAAAAAAGAAAAAGGTCACACTTTCCATACTTTACAAATACTAATGTGACATGAATTATAGACCTAAATGCAAAATCTAAAAAAAAAAAAAAAAAACACTTCTGGAATCCCCATTATAATACCCAGAATATGATGCCTAAAAGAAGAAATTGATAACCGGAAGTTTACAAAACCAAGCACTTCTCCCTCTGAAGAATAAGAAGACAAGATATATTAGGAGAAAGTATCTTCCAAGTACATAGCTGATAAAGGACTCCTATTCGGAATCCACAGAAGATGCTCACAGTTTAATGATAGGAAACAAGCTAGCTATTGTTTTTGTTTTTTACAACTGGCAAAAGATTGAACAGACATCTTACCAATAAAGACGAACAGATGGCAAATGGCCATATGGGATACTGCTTATCATACTAGTACAGAATCAGACAACAGTCAGTTACGAGTAAAAGGTAAGTTAAAAGCAGGGTGGGATACTACCGCGTACCTATTTCAAAGGCTGGAAATTTTTAAACCAGCCACACCGAGTGCTGGTGAGGATATGGAGCCACTGGAGGTCTGGTACATTGCCAGCTGGAATGAATGTGAGATGGTACAGCCACTTCACAAACAGCTTTGCAGTTTCTCTTACATTTAAACATAGATCTGTCTTGTGATCCATCAATCCCATCCTAGGATATTTACTTGGATGAAATCAAAGCTTATGTTCACACACACTCATCCACACATACACACACAACAGTAAACACAAATGTTTGAAACAGCTTTATGGATAACCGTCCCAAACTGGAAATCAACCAAATGTGCCTCAGTGGAGGAAATGATGAAAATAAAGTGTGGCACATCCCTGGAATACTATTTGATAATAAACAGGAGCACACAATGACACACACAAAGAATGGTAACTCTCCAATGGATTGTGTCAAGCAGAAGAAACCAGGCTCCGAGGGTGTGTACGAATGGCCCTTCTCTATAGCATTCTTGCAAACCTAGACTCAGGACTGAGAAGAGATTAGGGTTGTCAGCCACACAGGAGTCAAGAGGAGTTGACACCAAAGTGACAAGGGACATCTGTGGGAGTGGCGAACTCCTTCTACAATCTCACAAAGATACAGGCAAAAAAAATATATGCACATCTCAAACTTGCACTGAGGGATTTTTTTTAAGAAAAAAAATAAATAATTTATTTAAATTTATTTTATGTGAATTGGTGTGAAGGTGTCAGATTCCCTGGAACTGGAGTTACAGTTGTGAGCTGTCATGTGGGTGCTGGGAACTGAACCTGGGTCCTCTGGAGGAGCAGCCAGTGCTCTTAACCACTGAGCCATCTCTCCAGCCCCAGGGATGGTTTTACTCCATGTAAGTTATACATTAATTTTTATTTTATTTTATTTATTTATTTGTTAGTTAGTTATTTATGGCTTTCCAAGACAGGGTTTCTCTGTGTAACCGCTCTGGCTGTTCTGGAACTCGCTTTGTAGACCAGGCTGGCCTCAAACTCACAGAGATCTGACTGCCTCTGCCTCCTGAGTGCTGGGATTAAAGGCATCCACTACCACTGCTTGGCCACATTAACTTTTAAGATGAGAAAAAAATCTTCCCAGACTATTATAATGTATAATAAAAATTAATTTATGAGAAAATTATATAAAAAGATTTATATGCCAGTCCAAATTCTTCAGAATAAGGTTCAAAGAGCAACAACAAAAAAAAAATTCTTTTGAAGGATGAGAAATGGCTCAGTGATTAATAGCACCTGCTGTTCTTGCAAAGGAGCTGGGTTTGGTTCCTAATACCAAATGGCGGCTCACAACCTTCTGTGACTATAGTTCCAAGTGATTCAGCATCCTCTTCTGGCCTCTGCAGGCACCAGGCACACACATGGTACACATACATACATGCAGGAAAACACTCAGAGTTACATAAAATGATAGATAGATAGATAGATAGATAGATAGATAGATAGATAGATAGATAGATAATAAATCTTTTTTTTTTTTTTTTTTAAATCCATTTGTCAAGTTTTCACGTCAAAACACCCATTCTCAGTTCCCGGACCACTGCATCACAGGGTGCGGACAGCTCTGGCACAGAGACATTTGTTAACAGCCTCCTCAGAATCATTTCTACTTCCTCATGGCACCCCAGTTTCTCTGAGGCGTGACCTGCTCAGGGCATGCATACAAATCAGCAGCAACCCAGTCCTTCCCCAGTCTCCAGTGGCATGTAATACAAGTGATTTAAACCTCAGGCAGATAGGATCCAATGGCCACTTTCCCATACCAACACTAACATGCTTCTGTAAGAGGCTGTAGCTTGGGTTTTCTATTCCCTGGCCTTTGGCTGCTGTATTTCCTCCAATCTCTGTGCTGGGGGCATCTCTTGGGATGGAACTGCGTTCCTTTCTCCAGCTAGCAGAAGAAAGGCTTCATTCTCTGGGGACCACGACCTAGGAGAACATCCTCCCTCCACCTTCTTCTCCACCTTATTATGTGTTGACCCTAGATGGGGCAAGGAGACAATGGAACCACATATCCATCCGCTTCTCAAAGAAAGTCAAGTTTATTACCTCACTAGGGACTCAGGGAGTGGAAGCTGACACCTGACAGCAGGATGCACCTGGAGATGCTGGAATGCAGTTAGCTGTAATAACAAGTCATCACGGGCTGGAACTCTGGAAGACCTGCCACACAAACACACACACACACATGTGCGCGCACACGTGCGCAAAGCTAAGATGTGCAAAAGCCAAGGGTTGCCCGCTGGCTCAGCAGCAACAGGGATGCCAAGTCTTCCCTTGGTTCCACCTCCAATCTCAGAGGGTGCCAAGCCTCCTCTGGTAGGAAGATGGCTTCTGCTGGAAAGCCTTGCTTGTCACCTCAAAAGGATGACGAAGAAGACATGAGTTTCTACTCATAAGATCCTTGGGAAGAAATTCTTTCTCTCTAAGCTCTTGCGAATGTCTCCTCAGGTCGCTCTGGTATGAATTTACTCTTCTGATGCCAGGAGGCTGGGAAAGGAGGTGGCTGAATCAGGGTACATACCCGAGCCTTGGATTCCAAGCCATCCCTAGTTTTTCTTTTGCCAAAGAAATTCCTGATGAACTTTAATAGTAGAAGGTTAGTAAGGAAAAAGGAAACTCCAGAATGTCAAGGGAGAAAGACACCAGGGAGTCTTAAATGTCATCTCTGCCAGAGCACAGTCGCACTCGCTGGATCTTTGGCTCAAAAAAAAAGAAATGTGGGCATGCTAATGCCTTCAGTGTAAGAGGGTCTCTTAGGAATTAAGCAAGACTGTGTGTGCTAAGGCCTTGCTTTCTACCTGGGGCATAGTCCATATCTCTTAATGGTGGGTATTGTTAGAGATACAAAACAGAGAAGTATATGCAGAAGTGTTAAATATTAATGGCATATATTTTAAGTAGGCTAGCATTTGGAAAGGGGGAGATTCGTTTTCTATTGGAATCATCTGGAAAAGGCTGTGCTACACAACAGGATATGAGCTAGCTTGAACAGGGTGGCTAGACTTTCAATAATAGAGAAGGGATGGAAAGCCACTGAACTGGGACAAACAGCAAGGGGGAGGGCTCAGTCTGCAATAGGGGCTGGTTCCTGCTCTGGGAAAGACTGAGGTACCAATGTCCCTCAAGTGCCGACATTGTGCCACACACACTGTGTATGTCTCGGTTAGGTTCCCCCAATGACCTATATTAAAGCGAGATATTAGCCAAGGTTTTCTAGGAGAGCAGAGCCAATGGAATAAATATTTGTCAGTTAGGGGTGGTATAACAAAACCCCATGTCAAAGTAGCCTCACGCACAGACATATACCTGCTCACCGTGCTGGAAGCTGGCAGTCAGAGATCAGACGATGAGTTCTGGTGAAGGACCCACTTCCTGATCTACAGGTGACAGTCTATTTGAAGTGACCTGTTTACTTACAGGCCACTGATCCCAAAAGGAGAGTCCCACCCTCATTAACTAACTGAACCAAATTCTCTCCCAAAGGCCCTTGTGGTAATTTGAATGTAATTGGCCCCCATAATTTCATAGGGAGTGGCGCTATTGGTAGATGTGACTTTGTTGGAGTGGGCATGGCCTTACTGGAGGAAGTGTGTCACTGTGGGGGCGGGCTTTAAGGTTTCCTATGCTCAGGATACCACCCAGTGTCTCAGTCAACTTCCTGTTGCCTGTAAGATGTAGGACTCTCAGCTACTCCTCCAGCACCACGTCTGTCTGCTCGCCACCATGCTCCCCGCCATGATTAAAATGGACTGAACCTCTGAAACTGTAAGAGAACCCCCTCAATTAAATGTTTTACTCTGTGAGAGTTGCCATAGTCATGATGTCTCTTCACAGCAATAGAAAACCCTAACTAAGACAGGCCCATCCAAATAAATACCATCACACTGAGGGACAGGACTTCGCCACGTGACTCTTGGAGACACAGACACTCAGTATAGCAGATGTGAAAATGTATAGGAGAGCTATATCTAAAGGACTTATTTCACAAGTGAGAGCAGGCTCAGAAGTCCAAACACTTCTGGGGAAGCCACAGGCTGGATATTGAGGAGTTAAAGCTTGAACCATGAATTGCAATGTGATGCGAGTCCAGGGAGCACCAGTCCTGCGCATAAAGACAGCATGCTGTTTGCTAGGGAATTCTATAGCTCATCCTTCAGTTCTAGTGAACCTTCCACTCTTCAGACATTCACAAGCCTTCACTCTTCTCTACTCAAAGCTCAATGGCTTAAATGTAAACCTCATCTAAAAACACTCTCACAGAATAATGGTCAATTGAACACCTGGGTCCTGAGGCCCAGTTAAACTGACCATGAAAAAAAAATTGTCATCACAGGTGGATTTTATGTTTACACTGATACTTTATTTCATTTTTGATGTTCTTTTGATAATAGAAATATTCCCTAACATGGTAAGAAGTCTATAATATATATATATATATATATATATGACTATTTTGAAATTATATTCCCTGCTAACCTAAATTATTTATTTTATAGGGAATATTTAGCCACAATTTTCAATCTTATATCATTTTAGAGGATAATAAACCATTTTATTTAGTTTGTAGTGGAGCAGATCATATAATTTTAAAAAGTTTCAAAAGTCTTACCAATGTATTCTGTTATTACTACAAATGTGCTCACCTAGTCTTTGGAATCTTCAGCCTCTTGACATTCAAAGGTGATGCAGGAGCACGGTCATTAGGGAAGACTTCTAGGATCCTGGATTTTCTGAAGAATTTTGTAGAAACCAGTGGTTTATCTGAAGGATGCCAGCTTTTAAATGAGATCTAAAATAAATGTTGTTCCTCTTGATCATCTAGGAAAACATTTATATAAAGAGAACAAGTGGCAATATCCACACAGGTGGATTTTAATCCTACTTTCTATGTGGAGAAACTGAGGCTGGGGGAGGTTAAGTATCTTGTCACAGTCAAGATGGTGATGAAGCCAAGGTCTGTCTATGATGCATCTGTTTTGGATAATGTATTGAGCCAAGAAATTCATTTTAATAGGACATTTCGATCCAGGAGAAAGACTTAGAGTATCATGTGGTTCTGGGTATTTCATAGTTACCACGGGGCTCCAGCATACAAACACTTCATTTACCTTTCAGGAGTAAATGGCAGAGAGATGGAGGGATGGAATAAAATGTCATTTCTCTGGGAAATTATGGGTGAAAAAAGGAACCACTTCTTGATATTTCCTCACTCCTCACTCAGTCTTATCAGCAGGCTATTAACAACGGTGAGTAATAGCCATGTGTGCTTACAAAAGCTGAATGTTCTAATATTAAATAAGGAAGTCAATCTTTCTATTGCTCTGGCCATCCTTTAAATGTTTAGCAGCCACACGTGGCTAGAGGCTGTGCACTAAACAGCAGAGATCCAGAGCATTCTGTCATTACAGTAAGTTCTACTAGCCCATGCTCTCCTCCAGAGAAGCTGCTGATACGCCTATCACAGAAGGTGTCACGACTTTGTGAGCATAGGCCTTGTACTCTGGGAATGAATTATGAGAAAACATGCAACTATAAATCCAACCAATCTCTCTGTCCAGGACCTTTCTCACATAGAGCGGATCAGTGGAAGCCTGGTCCTCAGGGGCATGCTCTTGCCTCATGGAAGCCGAGTATCGAAATGTTCTTCTAGATCCCTCCTCAGACCAGAGGTGCCACTGACATTTGGCTCCATTCAAACTATAAACATCTAACAAGCTCCAGATGCACACGTAGTAGATTTAAGGTCCTGTCAATGTGGACACTAAGGTCTGAAATGAAACACTTGGCGTTCGATTTGGCTACAATGTTAAATTCACAATTTATTGGCTCAATAAAGCATGAATGCTAAGAGCCAATTTTCAGGTTGGAGCCTCTGCACGTGTGCATGTGTGTGAAAACATATGTATAGGTTTCTCAAGGCAAAGTTAACAGCAGAAAAGAAAAACTCTTCAAAATATAGCTTCAGTGGGCAAAATCATTTTTAATAGACCCAAAATGTTATTCATGGTATACATGTAGGTCCACAAAACTTTTTCCTGTGTTGGATGATAAAACCAAGTTGCTGATAAGCTGCAATATCTGTGAAGAGTGGAGAGAGGCAGTGGAAGAAATTGGAGCTGTCAGAAATACGAGCTTTCCCAGGGGCTGTGACATTGCCTTCCAGGGTTTTCTTTTGGCAGGGCAGGTTGAAATTCGCTGTTACAAATGACCAACTTCGGTGGAAAGGGAAACCTGGCCAGCTCCGGAGCTGTGGAGGGAATTGAGAAGCCAATCACAGTCAGAGTGAATGTCTGGCTCGAGATGAGGATGACAGTTCAGAACAAAACAAAATTTGCTTTTCCTGATGCATAGGAATCATAAAAAGTGACTCTCCCCCCTGACAACAGTTTCGGCTCTCCTGTCCTGCTTCTGGTGTGGAAATGGGGAGGTAGAGTAGATGATACACTTTCCCCTCTCCCTCCCACGAAGCTTAATGAAACCTGGATCTCATAGACCAAAGAAATGAAGCTTGAAGTGATGGGAACTGTTAGGGGGATTGAGGAGCAAAAGGTGCTCATTTTCCTGGACTCTTTTTTTTTTTTTTTTTGCTTCAAACATCCCCTACCTGAAATGGAGGAAGCTGGGCAACTATAACGCTCTCCAGCATCCAACACAGGAATGGAAATATGAGTTCTAACAAAGACTTGCTCTCTTTAGTTCAAAGACCAGGGGAAAAGGCCGAGCAAAATGATAGGAAATAGGTAGAGACTCCAGCCTCCCGACTCCAGCCAATCACAGAAAAGTTATGGCGCTGCCTTCGCTCCGGCCAACAAAGGTGGGTGGAGCCAAGATGTTTACCTTTCCAGAGCGCGTACCCAGGCACCGAGTAGGGATCCTGTACTGTTGTCCCTACTAAGCCCCACATCCACTCCCAGATACGAAGACCATGTGGTGGAGCCTGAACTTCCACCTCCCCCCAGTTAGATGATGCATGCTGTCATGAGGGACCTGGAGGATGTTTATCATGACCGCTGTCAAGAGCGGTCACCAAGTTGCTTCTGCCTCTTGGGTCCTCAGCAGGAACGAAGCCCGGCTGCCACCCTTCCCAGCAACAGGTCTCAGGGAAGCCAAAGAGAGTAGAGGTCTCACACCCCTTAGTAGTTGTGACCCCTTAGAGTGTTGAAGGCTGAGGGAGAACCAGGATGAGAGGGAAGTGGGTGTGGTGATGAAGGGTACCATGAGGAATGCTTGTGGGAGATGAATGGCCACATATTGACTGTGTCCATATCTTGGTCATGATATTGTGCTATACTTTTACTGTTACCATTGAGTAAAACTAGTCTTTAAAAAAAAAGCATGGGGGCTGCATATTGACTGTGTCCATATCTTGGTCATGATATTATGCTATACTTTTACTGTTACCATTGAGTAAAACTAGTCTTTAAAAAAAAGCATGGGGGCACTATTTCTTAGAATTGCATGTACAACTGTAACGATCTCAAAATATTTAGTCAAAAATGGTAAATCAGACACCTTCTAAGATAAATAGCGTTGTAAATTATAATCAGATATCTTTTTTTAAGACCTTCCCCACTTCCAATATAAAGCTCATTAAAATGCAATATTTTCTGTAGAAAATATTGATATTGGACAATGGAGGACAATTTAATTCTAAAGCACTTTCCCTGTACTTACCATGTTTGTGTATGTTTCATTAACAATGCGGATCCTTTGGAAACAGCTACTAGTCATCACTAAAACTCCCTGTCTCCCACCCCCAACCCTGGCATTCGTAAGTCTAGGGTATGCCCCAGCTGTCAGGACAGACCGTTACACATGCTATTACTGCATTTTGTGACTATAACAAAATAACACCATTATTTTGTCATTGACAAAATAACACCTGTTCCTTTAAATCAGTGTTTCTCGTGTAGGAGGACCGTGTGAGCATAGGAGAGACACAGATGTGTTACTCAGTAATGAGACGGTAAGAATTATTTATTTGGAAATGAACATTTTTCTTTTCCCGCTCTCCTACTGCCTGGAACCAATCTATGTGCTGTGCTTGGAAAAACAATGATGCCCCATAGCAATTGCTTTTCCATGGCTCTGGCAACTGTATGGGAGACCTGGAGGCGGAGAAGGATGCTTGTTGAAAGAGCATCTGCTTTATTGAAAATGCATTTGAAGGCTTTACCGACAGGACTGCCTCAGAGTCGAGTGCAATTAAGTCAGCGAGGTCTCACTTTGTAGCATCCAAAATCTTCCATAAGCATCATGGCTTTGGAATCGGGATGCTATCCTCACCATCCTCAAAGCCAAATGCCTTTGCAGGCAGAAAAGGGGTAAAATTGGTGTGACTGACATCTTGTGAAGAGAAAATTTTATAAACCATCTTCAAAGACGCTTACAAGATACAACCGCCCTTTCTCAACACAGCTATGGGAGGCATTGATGTAAATAAATATAAAAATGGCTATTAAATTTCCATTCTACTTCATGCACATGGGTTTAATATTAATAATTAAGGAAGGAAAGCTGGCAAAACACATGTAAAACTTAGCCAAACCCCAAAAGCTTGAAAAATAAGTCAAGATTTTTCTGAAAACATAGACCACTACTGGGTTTGCCCATCCCTGGTGACAAGAAACTGAGAAACTGAAACTAAGTGCATTTAACTTGCCTCTTTGCCCCAGCAGACGCTGTAGCTCCCTCCTGCCAAGGAGCCAGTGGATTGGCCTTTGGTGCCAAGAACAAAGCGTGGGTCTCCACATGGCCACCATTCTGTGGAGACAGCAACACTCAGATCCCACAGGGTAGAACTGCCTGTCCTCCACCCCGCAACCAGATGACAGATTCCACATTTCTTAACCTCGTTCTTGAAGAGCCAATCATCTCCCATTTTGGGGTTGAAATAAACCGTCATCCATCCCAAAGGAGTCTAGGTTTGCACCTGTCCTGCCTTGGGGTCCTTTTGATGGCATTGCAAGACCTCATGCAAGTGTGTGATGTGATTGGTGCCCGTTGCTGTTATGAAATCGACAAAGGAAGGCAGGCAAGTGGACTGGAGTCACACTTGGTTCATCAAGAATATAGAGGGCAGGATGTTTCCAGCGAGTCCCTGCCAATTCTTGGCCATATCTGTTTGGCAGGATTCTACAATTGAGGTTTAGTAGAAGTGATAGTAAATAGGAATTCAGAATTTATAAAATATCTTCACCTAGGTTTCACATTATGGTTTGAATCTGAAATGTCCCCCAGAGGCCCCTGTTTGAATGCTAGTCTCCTAGCTGGGGGCACTATTTTGGGAAGCTGTAAACGTTTAGGGGTTGAAAAGCAGCTGACAGGTGTCGGCTCCTGAGGGAGTGGGACTCTGAAAGTTATACCCAGCCTCCACTTCCTGCAGCTTTCTCCTCTTCCTGGCCCACCACCCTGAGAACAGCCTCTGCCACATATCCCTACTGCAAGAAAATCTGTGTCTTCACCACTGTAATGGACTGAGACCCTTGGAAACCATGAGCCAAAATAAATATTTCATCTCTTAAGTTGTTTCTATCAGGTATTTCCGTCACAGCAACACAAAAGGAACCCTGACGTCATCTAACCTTCTTGATAACTGAGTAGATACTGCCATCCTCCAGATGAGGAAACCGTGACTCAGCTGGGGGCAGGGAAAGGAAGTGCCCAAGTAGTGGCTAAGGGGCAGCCAGGGAACAAGATCCTGAGGTGCCAGCATGAACAGATAGGCAGGAAGGGTGTGGATTGCCAGGCTCTGGTTTCACCTGTATTTTTTAATGCATGGAGGAAAAGCCATTTGTTGTTGTTTTGTTTTGTGTTTTTTTTTGTTGTTGTTTTGTTTTGTTTTGTTTGTTTGTTTGTTTGTTTTTTTCTACTCTGTACTCAGCTACAGTACAGGGTCTCCCTTGGCTCAGGGCACATGCAAAGGCCTGAGTTGGAGACACCTGATGCCCACAAAGCATGGGGATCTGGCACTACTTTGGCCACATGAGATCAAACCCCATTTCTAGCTGCCCAGGAGGTCCTGGGGGCTGGCACCAAGCTCAGCCCTCTGCCCACCCTGTTGTTGCTGAGGTGACATGGAATCCTTCAGAGGGGAGGGCTCAGCAACTGACAGGATGCTGTGATGTACAGTCCGTGTTTAAACACACGCTGACTCCATCATAAAAGAGCACAGGCATGCCCAGAGCCCCACTGCTCTGATTCAGAGTGCTAAGCCAGAAGCTCACTGTCGCTTCCACTCACTTGAATTTTCACTTACAGGCAGTGTGGACCACAAACTCTCTAGGTGACGGTCTTAGACTCTCCTAATTTATACAGCTCACAAGCACATCGGAGCTGTCAAATGTCATCCCTGAAAAAATGTCTCAAAATATTTTATTAGGAATCATAGCACCTCACCAACACGTGTATTTTTACTGACAGAGCAGAAATAAATATCTAAAGGTTTAAAGAACATGTGCCGTGTTTTCTTTAATTAGTATCTAGTCCTCGGATTCAAACTTGTACAAATAAACTAAGTTGTCAGTATACGTAAGAGTGTGTTCTATCCTGGTTCAAATACAAGCCTATACTTTTTAAAGCACATTGTTTTATGTTAACTGAAGAAACCAACTCCCTGCTAGTCATTTGAGTAAGAAACACTCTACCTAATCCCTACCTAGAAGCCAAACCAACTGGTTCTACTGATTTTTGTACTATCTATAAAAAATGGTTTTATTCTTCGTTGTTACATACTTTGGAAATATTTTATTGAAACTACTAAGCCAAATGTTGAAAACCAACCAGACCTATGGTTACTATAAATTCTGAGCCAAACAAAAGTATTCAGATCAGCAAAACTCACAAGAAAACAAGTTCGGTGTCTTAGGATTTTTATTGCTGTGAAGAGATGCCATGACCATGGTAACTCTTATAAAAGAAAACATTTAATTGAGGCTCCCTTACAGTTTCAGAGGTTCAGTCTATTATCATCATGGTGGGGAGCATGGCAGTGTGCAGACAGACATGGTTCTGGAGCTGAGAGTCCTACATCTTGCAGGCAACAGGAAATCAACTGAGACACTGGGTGGTATCCTGAGCACAGGAAACCTCAAAGCCCATTCCTAGTGACATACTTCCTCCAACAAGGCCACACCCACTCCAACAAAGCCATGCCTCCTAATAGTGCCACTCCCTGAGATTATAGCGGACTAATTACGTTCAAACTGCCACACTCAGTGAAGTTTTCAGTTCGTTATTCTATTTCTATGACAGGGGAACACCCAGTAGACTGGAAGAGACAGAGGACATAATACATCTCTATTAGAGAAAGGTTAGGGGTTGTTATTTGTTATCTGTTTTTTTTTAATGATTTATTTATTTTTATTTTTTTCTGTGCATTGTTGTTGTGTCTGTGTCTGAGGGTGTCCAGTTCCCTAGAATTGGAGTTACAGATAGTTGTGAGCCACCATGTGGTTGCTGGGAATTGAACCTGGATCCTCTGGAAGAGCAGCCAGTGCTCTTAACCGCTGAGTCATCTCTCCAGCCCCATTGTTTTTGGGTTGTGTTTTGTGTTCCGATTTCGTGTAGCAATAATAACTAATTAGAAAAGCATTCAGGCCTGTAGAGATGGCTCAGCAGGCAAAGCATTTAAAACCAAAGCAAGAGGACCAGGGCTCAGATCCCCATGGAAAGCAGGGTGGGTATGCTGGCCCACCTATGATTCTAGGAACTGAACTTAGGTCATCAGGCTTGGCAGCAAGTGCCTTTACCCACCGGGTCACCTTGTTGGCCCAAAACAGATGTCATTATGTTATTCTAACCTATGACTTTAAGATTTTGCATAAAAGTACATTCAATAAGCTGTTGGGAACATCACGTCAGCAGTGAGAGGCAAGATGGTTCTCTGGGCCTAGAGATCACCTTTCTGATATTCTGAGACTTCCTAGAAACTGACAATGTTTCCAGGGAGAAGAAACTAGCAAGGAAAGCGACACAGGTGGCAGCCAGGGATGGAGACGGGAGAGGTAGGCAAGAAAATGGATCAGCAAGGAAAGATTCACGAGATAAAAGAAATGAATCAGAAAGAAAAGCACCTTCCAGTCATGGCGGATTACAACCTAAATCCAAGTCAGTGCTCTATCTAGAAGGGGCTTTAAGAGGTCTCTTGGCGTGGTAGTCACTGTATCATGTTTTTCTTTTTCATAGAACCTTTAAATTAAGCGCACACACACACACACACACACACACACACACACACACACACACACACACACGAGTGCATGCTGTGCACTTTCACGTCCTACCCAATATGTATACTGTGCTCACAGAAGGCTGCCCTTTGGTACTTTTCATGACACTACTTGGAAAACAATGTTGGTAATCCTGTGTTGGTCTCCAAAATTAGTTTAGAAATTGCACTGGTTGGTAGAATCCAGAAGTCTAGCACCACTGGCCCAGTCTCTCCTTGGTCCTTTGCATCTTACTAAAGTGGCATGGGATGTGTTCAAGTCTACTCAAGAGGAAAGTTCCCTGGCAACTGAGACAAAACCCAGTCTCCAAATGTCTGGCTGTGCCCAGGCTTGACTCAGTGCCAGCTGACCCACTTGCCCGACCTTTTCAAGTGACTTGGACAGGAAGGTGGCACACTCTGGGCACAGGCCAGGCAAATCTGAAGACCAGGCCTCACACACAACTTGAAGAGAATATCATTAGCTCACTTCCCTGTATCAGAAACTGACAGATTCAAATATGGAGAGGGCTGCCTCAAAGAAGAAACAGCAGGAAACTATTATTTAGGATTAAGAGTCTTGTTTCTAGACATATGCGGTAAAATATTGTCCAGATTAATTTTATTTGCTTCCTTTGATGAAGCCAAATTAACTTAAACCAACTGTTAGGAGAACTGCTGGTTATTAACACTAATGTCACATAGCTTAAAATATCCACCCTAGAGGCTTCTCTGTTAAAAATTCCAAAGTGCCTTTAATAATTAAGAATCACTGTGATAATTACATTCATTAGGAATTACACCTTGGTAGGTTCTAATACATAATAGAAATTCTGCTCTTCCACCCTCTCAAGGAAGAGGAGGGCATGTCAAAGTCTAACTAGACAGTGAAGAGACGTACTAACCCAGGTTAGGGATTCATTCAAGAGCACTTTCCAGAAGTCCTAGACAGCAGCAGCATCTCCTCGGGTCTACAGCAGAGAAAGACTTGGGTGGCGCTCAAGTTAGGTGTCGATTATCGACAACACATTATTTCTGAGTGCGTGTCTGTGAGTGCATTTCCGGCTGAGGTTAGCGGTTAAATCCACACACGGGGGGGGGGGGGGGGGGGGGGGACGGACGGGGACGGACGGGGACGGCTGCTGTCACTAACATCAGAGGGCACCATCCAGTTTGTGGAGGCAAATTTGCTCCCACTGCGGCACCCACCTTCCCCGCCCCCCACACCAGAGCTCTCGATCTCAGGCCTTCGGACTTGGACGAGAAGGGACACCATCAGCTCCCGGGTTCTCAAACATTTACGTTTGTTCTAGGGTGACATCAGCGGCTTCTTCAGGGCATTGACCTGCAGGCAGCAGACCTCCCAAGCGTCCACGAACCCACCCTCATAATAAATCTCTTTCTGTACCTTCCCATATCCTACTGGTTCTGTTTCTCTAGAAAAAAACCAACATGGCCTTTGAATCCAATGACTTAGGGTGAGTCATGTTCAGGCAGAACCACCATACTAACATCCTTAACATGTAGACCATGTGTGTGTACACACACACACACACACACACACACACACACACACACACACAGGGGCGCGCGTGCGCGCGCGTGCGCGCGCTTTTAATTATATTCTCTTTTGTACCCTCATTTCCTTCATAAAAGCTCTCGGCCCCCAAACCACATTGGACTACATGTGCACATAATAGCTGTCAATCACACTTAGAGGGGTTAGCTGGTGTGTCCAATATGTTGCCACACCCCATCAGCCATGAAGAAGGTAGCACTTAAGTAAAGAGTCCTGCTTGGGTAAAGGGACTCTTGACCACTCAGTAACTGTGTGACCCCAGTCAGTTACTTACCGCTCGTAGCCTCTGCTTCCTCAGCCAGAGAAAGACAATAGAACACTGCCTCTGTTGAGTTCCCCCTGCAGCCTTAACACTCAAGCTCTGTACAAGTACAAATGACTTCATAACTGCCACCAGCAAAAACCAAGCATGTGTCCCCCAGCCGGAGGGTTAACAGAATCTGTGGCTGACCGTAGCCAAACTTAGACTTTAATGTGGGGTTCCTTTTACAGTTGGTTTTGGAATACAATCAAAACCCAAAAGGAAGTTAGATTCCAATCCCTAAGTAGGTCCAGTCATCGTTTTCTAAGTACAAAAGATAGGCTTGCAAGCCTTGGGGGCCGAGGTGAGGCCTGGCAACTGTGGACCAGCAGGAAGGCTATGCAAAGAGTTATAAACGCCAGGCCCTGAGATAGAGCCAAACCTCTGAGGGCCACCCAGACCAGGCACCAGCTTCCTTGTGGATACCGTATTCCAGCCCTTCAGAGCCAGGGCACACATGCCCTGGGCTATCGATCCATTCTCTGCCTTATGCTATGAAAAGCGAGCTGACCCCAGACCCACCAACAGCATCAGCATTTATCAGAACCACTGATGGGCTTTCCGACACAGAAAGTCTTGTCCTCTGAAAGTGGTGCGGGGGGTGGGGGGGAGCAGGCCTTTGAACAATATGGCACAGCTTGAGGGCCTGCCCGGGGTGGCTGGGAATGAAAATAATCAAAATCAATGGTAATAATGTGCTCAGGAAGCAACTCTACAATGCAGATCCCCACTCAGTAGTTAGATCACTAATGACATTAGCTGGTATGAAATACAAATGGGGGGAAAAACATTCTAAGCCAATTATACTGATTATGCTCCTGACATCAAAAGGTACAGCAGATGAAGCTGAATTTCCATATATTAATATTTAAGCCAGTATCCACTACAAAGTACAGCACGTAATGAAGGCCCGCTAGACTTCAGTACCCACCGCTAAAATCTCTAATCAAGCAAAAAACAATTTTCTAAATGATAATTAGCAGTCATCATGTTCTTTAAGTGCAGGGTATTATAAAGTACAAACTGAATTTTTTTTAAAAAAAATGTAAATAGCAAAATTCCTTGTACTGGCAGTGGGTACAACAGACGTGAGGGCAGAGGCTACCAGCTCTGAGCAGCCAATGTGTCTCCAGTCAGGAGAACAGTTGCTTCTGTGATTGTCATGATCAAAAAGTGCCTTGACATTCTTCAGAGGCGGTCTTGACTGGGTGAAGGGCTCTTCTTGAGAGAAAGTGGGGGGCGTCAAGAGAAGGAGGAAGCCACAGAGGTGGGAGGAAGAGACTTAACCCTCGCCTCCCAAGGTATTTTGCTGAAACAAGGTACAATCTAGCCAAGCCTTGAGCTGGCTCCGTTTTGTTTTGTTTTTATTGTTCAGTCGGTACGGTTGCTATGCAAATACCACCCGCTTGGGGCAAAGCAGAAATTGCTGCCAAGTGAGCAACAAGAAATGAGAGCTACCCATGTTCCCATGAGGAGCTGCATGAAGTGTGTGTGTGGGGGGGGGGCTGGCAAATTAAAGTAGCAACAGCTATCCTATGCACGCACCCATCCCAGAGATGATGGAGGCTCGTGGTACACTCGACACAGTGTAAGAACAAAGCCGGGCTTCTACACATCCTAAAATCACGGGAGCTATGCAAGTGTCTGGTGCTGTCTAAGGATGCGGCCTTCAGCTGGCCTCTGCTGTATCCAGCGCCCAGAGTAAGCAGCTTCCAAAGAGAAAAGGCTTCTTCTGGCTCACGGCTTTTGAGGTTTCAGCCCATGACTGGCTGGCTATATGGTTCTCAAGCCTTTGGTGACGAGGCGGCATATCACAGAGAGTGGAACTAAATAGCTCCCACCGGATCTAGACGAAAAGAGCAGGCAATGCAGGAGTTCTGCCATGGCCTCTGAGGACAAACTCGCGATGACCTCAAGACCTCCCTCTAGGCCTTGCCCACTAAAGCTTCCATCATCTTTCAGTAGGGCCATCGTGCCCTGGACAAAGCCTTTTATACATAGGGCCTTTGAGGGACACTCCAGGCCTAAACACTATCTTTATGCACAGAGATCCTCATGCCTTTTAATTCTTTGGAAATGAGAAGAATGGTACCATGGTCTGCAGAAGGAAGGATGGTACGGAATAAGAGAGTGTCTTTCCTAAAATCCCCACAGCAGATGTGGGCCGGCAGGCAAGGGCAAAGTGATTTCTGTTGCAGTTGTGATGAGTCATTTCTGATAAGCTGGAAGTGGAGCCCAGCCAAGGCTTGAATACCACAGCGAAGAAGCAGTTCCCATATATGAGGAGCACTTAATTCGCAGGCTTTCAAAGACTTTCGATCTGAATTATCACACTAGTAAAGGGCCCCTAATATCCTGTTTGATAACAAAGCAATGTCTCGTGGTTAGTGCACCATTACCACCAATGTCCTCTTAAAAACTCCAAATTCAATTCATCTAAAAGCTTTAACTATGATAAGAATTTCAGACTCATTCAGACAATACCAAGCAGCAACTCTTTGCCCTCCAGCTGCCTTGAGAATCTGGCGTAAATCTAGACAAGAAAGCCTCAAGTGCCTAAAATCTAGCAAGACTAGGAATTCACTTAACATCACTAAATCTAAAATACATACTTACAAATGGGTAAAATGTATGTTCTATGCATTTTATTACAATAAAAAATGGGGAAATAATTTATAAAAAGTTATACTTCAGGTTAAAAATGCAATAGACAAAGTAATAATAATGATAATAAAAACTAGTTATAAGAAGTAAATACAATACAGGATGTAGAAAGTGCTTGAGTTTTTTGTTTGTTTGGTTGGTTTGTTAATTTTCTTATCTTTTTGTCTTTTTTTTTTTTTTTTTTGAGACAGAATTTCTCTGTGTAACTGCCTTGACTGTCCTGGAATTCACTCTGTAGACCTGACTGACCTTGAACTCACAGAGATCCTCCTGTCTCTGCCTCCCGAGTGCTGGGATTAAAGGTGTGCGCCACCACTGCCTGGTGAGCTTTATTAATTTTTAATGCTGTTTATTTTGTGTGTGTGCATGGGGGGGGGGGGACACAGGTGCATGGTGCGGACATGGAGGTCGGACGACAGCCTGCAAGAATCCTTCTCTACTTCCACCATGAGGGCCCAGGATGGAACTCAGGCTTAGCAGCAAAACTTTTGCTGGCACCTTTATCCTCGCTGACCCACAATGCACCTCTGCCCTCGCTGACCCACAATGCACCTCTGCCCTCACTGGCCCACAATGCACCTCTGCCCTCACTGGCCCACAATGCACCTCTGCCCTCACTGACCCACAATGCACCTCTGCCCTCACTAACACACAGTGCACCTTTGCCCTCACTGGCCCACAATGCACCTCTGCCCTCACTGACCCACAATGCACCTTTGCCCTCGCTGGCCAACAAATGGTAATTTCAAATGGTACCACTGGCCTCTTAGGTCCTGGCATCTTACTTTTTACTTTTTTCTGTTCTTCTTTTCTTTCTTTTCCTTTATCTTTTCTTTTTCTATTTCTTTTTCTTTTTTTCCTAACTAAGGATCCTGTAGGGTCAGTGGCTAACAACACGCTCAAAGAGCCTTCTCACCCAGCTACTGTGTGGCTAACGGCTCCTTCTAACCTGTGCAACTCAGTGTCTTTGCAAACGGCCCCTCTCAGACACCGTGTCCCTTCTGACTTCACGGTGCTTTGCTAAATTGCTTTGCTGTGTTACCCGGTTTCCCCAGTCCTTTGCTGATGTCCTGCCTCTAGCCTGAAATCAAGAAAGAGAGCAAGAGGCACGATTTCCCGCAACAAACTGCTTTGTAGATCTCCAGGAGAAACAGCTGCTTTTAGATAAGAGGAATCTTCCAGTACTTGATTGTGGGACAAAATTGCAAGGGAACTATGGGCTGAAATGAGAATTCAAAACGGTACTAATAACAACCCATAGAATCTATGGAAATTCAGTATTCTATTTGAATTTAGTCTCAACTTGAATATTTTTTTAAAGCATTAGCTTGAAAATGGAGAAAAAGTCTTTTAAAGCCTTATTTTACAGAAAATTGTTCAGAATAACAATTTGCAAAAGAAAGGGTCATTTACAATCCCCTACTATTCACTGAGCATCTCTGATTTGTTCAGCAATTTTCTGGCCATTGTAGGTAATAAGATGAGATTGATTCCTGATTCCTCAAGGAATATACCTTCCTTTCAGAAGTTAGAGTCCACCCCCATTTCCCCCTCCCCAATAAGCCTTTACTGGTACAAAATTGTGCATCAGGAACTGAAGAAATAGCTCAGTGCATAAAGCAGTCACTGTACAAGTGTGGGAACTGGGTTCAGATTCCTCAGAAGCCACATAAAGCTCGATGCGGTAGCCAATGTCTGTAACCCCAGCATTCCTATGGAAAGATGAGAAGGGAGACCGAGAATCCCTGGGAATTTATAGGCCAGTGGTTCTGGAGTACACAGTGAGCAAGAAGAGGACAGGAATGGGGGAGGCAAAGACCAGCACCCTAGATTGTCCTCTGACAACCAGGTTCACCCTGTGCCTCACACCAGTGTGCATGAACATGCACATGCGTGCACACACACACACACACACACACAATACACATATACACACATATACACATATATACAAACACATACCCACAAGGATAATGCATCATGTCATCTCATTAGTTTCTGCTCTTATATGATGGAGACATTGGGAAAGTACAGTCCTTACTTTGGGTTTGGACATACCAATGACCAAAGCGCACATACCATTTAAGCCATGGAAATGAGACACATGAGTGGGGGGACAGGTGCACTCTCACTGTGCTGGCCCCAGTCCTGACCAGTTAAGTGAGTCTCTACCATGAAATCTGTGCAGAGAAGTTCTCGTTTCTACGACATCACCCATAGCCTCAGGATGAAGAGGTCGACACCATCTAGTCAGAATTCTTATGCATCCCTATTATGGTCTCTCCACCCCGAGAGATTGTTCTTTCCTTTATTCAACAAACATCAAGGGAGATTTGCTGGACATTGAGGACTGATAAGAGTCTAGATTGCAGTGTGGTAGGAAAACAGACACGTTGGTTGTAGTTACATGTAGAGTTCACATAGCCCCATAGGAAGCAGAGCGATGGACAAGGGCATTCTTTTATGAACTGGAACCAGGAGCAGAATAGCTTCTAAAGTATGAGTGAAACCCACAAACTCTTTACTGAGGTATGGACTTTCAGCTTATTTTATTTACAAAAGAATTACGTAACAAACTCCCACATTTGACAGTTTAATAAATACACATTTATGTTGTTTGGCCACATAAACCTTTTTTTTTTTTTTTTTAACTTTTTGAGAGGGTCTTACTATGTTGAATAACTTAGCTTCAAACTCATAACCCTTCTGTCTCAGTCTTCCAAGTGCTGGGATTAGAGGCATATACCACAATATCAAGCTCACATAAAACATTAAACATGTCTCTGTCAGAAAATGTACTAAAGGAAATGAAAACCAAATGACAAGGTCTATTTTCAGATATGAAAAACGTTTAAATAATCATTTTAATTAAACAGATTTACAGTGTATAGTGTGCAAACTCAGTAATACAGTGTGTGATCATCAAGTCTGGCAGTTAACATTTCCATCCCCTTAAACATTTTTAAAACTTTTGATTGACTCATGATAATTGTGCCCATGATACTTATGGGCACAGTGTATGTTGTGTAACAGTTCCCTCCAAGATCCATTCACTCCTTCCTTCCATCCTGAAAGGAAGCTCCTTAAGCAGGAAAGTAAACAACTCAAATAAAGAACTTCAGGAAGTCCCTGAAACTGACCAGATTCACTAGGCCCCGCCCTGTCAGAGTAAACAATGAAAGCTGAGAATGTCTCTCAGAGGAGCCAAGCTGTAAAGAAGATTCTGACACCAGATCAGCTGCCTGGAAGAAGCAGAAACCAGCCAAACTGTCTGGAAGAAGTTTAGATAGAGTCACCTGGAAAGGACACTTTCCAACTTTTTTAACTACCTGCAGGCTGTGCAGTGTGCTCCAGGTTTCCCAACTTTTGTGAGCTGTCACCCATGCTTGGGTGGGCTTTGGTGATGCAGCTGTCTTTGAGTCATTTCTGCTCCTGTGAGTGACCCTCACCATACCTTACCTCATCTCTTGTAAGTAATTCCAATAAAATTCATTGGTTCAACAAACTGGACTTTGGTAGTGTCCATTCTTTGGTCTGTTTTGTGATCTCTACCTGGAGTGAGTAGATGTGTGGGCCATGTCTCCTCAGGACAACTTCTGTCATACAACAGTGCAAAGTTTCAATCCATTTATATAATATGAACTATAATGCACACTGACTAAATAATGGTAAAGAGTAGCATTACTCACCTGAGCATTATTTTGTGTTTGGAATCCTAGTTAGTCACCAACTATGAAATAAATAATTATAAATAATGGAACTTGTGGGGCTGGACAGATGGCTCAACAGTGAAGAGCACCTACTGCTCTTCTAAAGGACCCAGGTTCAATTCCCAGCACCCAGATGGCCTCTCACAACTGTCTGTAACTCCAGTTCCAGGGAACCTGACACCCTCACACAGACATACATGAAGGTAGAACACTTATGCTCATAAAATAAAAAGAAAATTTAAAAAGTTTTTTAAAAATACTGGAACTTGTTATCTCTGAGGATTCATGGTTTAAAGTCCCTTGATTCCCCACCTTTCTTAGCTTCTAGTAACCATTAATATATATTTGGAACAATTTTTTTCTTAATGTTCACACATAAAGGAGAACTAGAGTATTTTTCTGTGTGTGTCTGACTTACTTCACATAGCCTATGTCTTCTACTTCCGTTCATTTTGCTTCAAATGACGGAATAATCATTCTTTACAATGACAGCATATATTCCACTATGTATATATACCACATTCTCATTGTCCATTCACTCACAGAAAGACATTCAAGTTGTCCATGTATTGTCTGCTATGAAGACTGCAGCAATAAACCTGAGCTTATGGGTATCACTTAATATATAAAGAGTTGGTGTAAATTAATAGGAAAAATAGTGACTCGAAAGATAGGTATATACAATCAGACAAATTTCAGGGAATTAGCAATCACTGATCTAGCTGTTCAAATGAAAACATCAATAAGCTTCTACTATTGCTTACTGGTAAGGCAGTGGAGAGACTTCTGCTCTCCTAATTCCTGCTTAGAAAGGTAAACTGGATTGTCTTTTTGGACAATGAAATAATAATAATCATGAATTTGAGAAGACGTAGTCTTAGTTAGCGATCTATTGCTGCAGTGAAACACCATGACCAAAGCAAGCTGGGGAGGAAAGGGTTTATTTGACTTACACTTCCATACCATGGTTCATCATCAAAGGAAGTCAGGACAGGAACTCAAACAGGGCAGGGGCCTGGAGGCAGGAGCTGATGCAAAGGCCATGGAGGAACGCTGCTTACTGGCTTGCTCCTCATGGCTTGCTCAGCCTGCTTTCTTATAGAACCCAGGATCATCTGCCCAAGGGTGGACCCACCCACAATGGGCTGGGCCCTCCCACATCAGTCACTAATTAAGAGAATGTCCTACAGGCTTGGCTATAGACCTACCTTACTGGGGCATTTTCATAATCGAGGCTCCCTTCTCTCAGTGGCTCTAGCTTGTGTCAAGTTGACACAAAACCAGCCAGGACAGACTTCCGTACATAACGGCTCATTAGACCTGTTCATTAGACCAGTTTTAACAGTTGCCAACATTGGAAACAATGTAATCTTTTTAAGTGTCTGAGTGTTTGCCTACATGTATGTCTGTGCACCACATGTGAGCCTGATGCTTGTAGAGGTCAGAAGAGGCCATGGAATCCCCTGGAACTGGAGTTACAGATGGTCACAAACCAGTGGATACTGGGCAGCAACTACTCTTAACTGCTGAGCCATCTCTCTAGCCCCTGGAAACAATTTAAATACCTCACATAGACAATCAACTGAAGTTCAAAACAGCAATGAGCTGTAGATGTGTGCATGTGGGTGATTTCTCTCTTTCAGAGAGGGAGAAATACTGCATATTAAGCAATAGTCATCTCAGGATGATGGGCATATCCATGCCTTTTCCAAACATTTTCTCTATTTTCTAAGTTAATACGAACATGTGTTTCTTACAAGGTGAAAATAAATGTTAATTTCTCTAATTTGTTTTTGTGAGACAGGGTCTCACTAAGTGGCCTAGGCTGGCCTCAAACTCATGAACCGTGTGCCTCAGCTTCCCAAGTATTGGCATTACAGGCTTGCACTACACAAAATTTTAGGTGTGTGTGTATGTGTGTGTGTACTCATGTGCATGTGTGTGTATGTGTACTCATGTGCATGTGTGTGTTTGTGTATATGTGTACCTATGTGTACAGATGCACTTGTCCACGTGTACACATAGAGAGGCCAGAGATTGAGGTCAGATGTCTTCCTCTATTGCTGTCCACCTGTTTTCTTAGACAGGGTCTCGCTGTCTAGCCCTGGATGCCCTGGAACTCTGAACTTGCTGTGTTGGCTGGTCTGGAATTTGCAGAGATCTGTCTGCCTCCAGAGTTCTGGGATTAAAAGCATGTGCCACTATGCTCAGCTCCACCTTATTTTTTTGAGGCAGGTTCTCTCACTGGGGCTGTAACTGGCCATGTGGGCCACACTAGTTGGTCAGCAAGCCTCCAGGACCTTCCTGCCTTGGCATCGCATTTGTGCAAGTTCAGGATCGAAACTCAGGCCCTCACACCTGTGCAGCAAACACTTCCCTCTGTAGGCCGTCTCTCCAGACCCTACATTTTCAACTTAAAAAAGATATAAATCTTCTCACATAGCGGGAGGAGGTTCCCACAGCCCAGGAATGGTGTGAACTACCCGAGTCTTCGGGAAAGGCTTCCTGGGAAGTTCACTTCCAGAATGAATGTTTGTATGTATAAAGTAAATGGGATGCCAGGTTGCGCCACAATGCCTCTTCCCCCATAATTACAGCCTCACCACAGACTATATTTCTCACACATGAAAGCATATATAATTTTTTGTTAATTTTCCCCTCCCGCTGTGGATTGAAATATGTTAGATACTCAAGAGGCGTGTTCTTGTGTTATCTTCAAAACAGCTTCATAGAGTTGTGTCTATGGGACTTTAAAAAAAAAAAAAGAGTCTCAGTGACTCCCTGCCTGTCAGCCACTCCTTTCTTGCGGGCTAATGCACAGTCCACAGTTCTGTGAGCACAGGCAGCCATATTCACACCTTGTAGTTTCACTGTGGACACCAGCCCCATTGGCTGGAGGCTCAGCTCCCAGCAGAAGACAAGCCAATCTGTGACTGGCCAGCAGCTTGCTTCCCAGGTTGTAGAGATAAGCTGCGCCCCCACACGGCTTTTCTCAATGAACAATGAGTGAGTCAGTGGGTTGAGGAAGACTACTAGTAACACCTCAGCATGTTGTAATCCTCATGGTGGGGGAGCTCCGGGGTTCCTCCAGGGTTCCAAGGCAGTGCCGTTCCTGCTGAAGCAGCTCAAACAGCTCTAACTACACAGCTAGCCTTCAACTCAGGACCCTCGGAGGCCCTCTCAAGAGCACATTGTTCTTAGCTCCGTCATTTCCAGTGCCCCCTTCCTTGATCTCCGGGCTCCTGGGTCTAATCCGCTTGCAGTCTCCACTTAGATGGTGTCCTGTAGGCTCTTCTCCAGTGTTGACAAGCAAATTCTAGGACAGCCACCTGATTCTGTTCCTCTCGAAGTCTTCCGGCTCATCAGTGGCCACCCTTCCCCTGTAAGTGTTCAGAAAGTTTGGAGAGTTCCCAGGTGCTTCACCCTCACACACTCCGTTTTTAACTGGACACTCCTGGTCATGACCTAGGGGATAGATGCGCCAGATACTGCTTGTTTCGCCTGGACTATGGTCATATGGACTGCATCAGTAGTCACTATTTGGCCTTCTGTGGACCGTCTACCTCCAACATCACACCATTCTTGCTCAAAACCCTCTAGCTGCCTTTTATGTCTCCCAGTTCTTATCATGGCCCACAAGGCCCTCCTTGACTTGCCCCCACCTCCCACCTCCCTCCCTTTTTAAACTCTGATTCCCATCTCCAGTTCTCCAGTCTCCTTTCTTGTCAGTCTTCAGGCTGCTCTCTCTAGGGCAGCTATAATGGGTCTCTCACTGTTCCTTGAACGCCCTATCCCATGCTCGCCCCAGGACCTTTGCACTTACTCTCTTCTGTCTGAGCTATTTCTTCCCTAAACATCTGCAAGGTCCTTCCTCATGTCACTCAGATCCCCGTTCACAAGTCACCTCTGCTGGGGAAGCCTGGCTTCTCAAACAAAGCAGTACTCATTCCCCAAGGGTTACCATGTATGGTTTTCCAGAGGGAACAGCTCCAGGGAGCACCATTCACAGCATGAGCACCAGAGATTTGCATATCCATGCATTTCATTGCAGCAAAGCATGTTTGGGAGGGTGTGGGTTTCCTGATCTGTGCAGAGAGAGAGAGAGAGAGTCCCAACAGCTCTGCTCCTTCCTGCCTTCCTGCCTCCTCTCCACTCCTCAGCACCCAGGCAATGCCGTCCATCTCCCCTCTTTTAAGCTCTGTGAGATAAGACTGTCTGCCTGGCTTTGGTCATTCTGTGATTCTCAGGGTCTAGAACAGTCCTTGGAATATACTGGACATTCAAGGCTTTTGAATGGATCATTTATTATCAGTCATGAACAATCCATCACTAGTAGGTTCTTAGGGGGGAAAAACAAAAGCAAAACTCTCCTTTTTATCATCTTGTAACCACACAGATCCAAAACTGGTATTAATACGTCTTGTTTTACAGATTGGGTGAGGGGGAGATGTTCCTAGATGATCAATAAGTTGCCTGACTTCTGGCAGCAGCAAAGCAGTCACCACTATAGAGACCGTATTTCCAAATCACATTTGCCTGGAAAGAATGGTGCCTGTATCAACCACTAAACAATACTACAATCTCGTGTGTGTTAAATGATGGGAGGAAAGTGTACACTTTACTGTTTTGTAACAATAGACACAATATTTACTAGTAACAGTTCCTTAGTAATGGGAAATTACACCAATCTGCCTTTTAATACTGCATTGAAAATATAAAGCAATGGACTTTTATTTTAAAAGAACTGATTCAAAAAGCTGTCAGGAAGGGTAGTATTTATGAGTACAGAAGAGGCCCGGGGAAATTAAAAACCCAAGGCTTTATTTATACATTAAAAAAAAAAAGAAAGAAAGAAAAAGAAAAAGTGGTGGAAACCAGCAATTACAGTCCCGAAAGTTCAAATGAGATAATGGTAGATGTTTCCCCGGCTGGTTAATTAAAAGAATCGGCAGGCTCACATAGCTGTTTTGAGGCACTGCGTGAATACCAATGAGCATGTCACATGACAGGAATGTCGATCCAAGAGTGTAACATGCTAGCATCACCATTTTTTCTTTCAAGGAATGGGAGAGTGGCTTTCTAACCACAATAACATCCACTGCTAATATTTAGATGCCACTCACGCTGAGCTTTGCAGGGGGGACCTCGAAGAGGCATCTCTGAGTGTGAGTGGCAAGCACACTCACTGGAATGACAGCAGACAGGCTGGGCACAGCGTGTCCACTGCGGCAGACAGTGTCCTCTCCCTGGCCCTGTTGGTGACGGTGACACAAACTAGCGAGCGTCAAAGTCAAAGAGAAAAGATGAGAATAAAATAGGAGATCTTAGATAGACAGAGACAATGCCGCCCGCCCAGCTTCTGCTCTGAAGATACACCAAGGCGCACACACATGAGACTAGCACCAACATTCTGAGCAGTTTCTCCTGAATCCATAATCAGTAATCGCTTACAGATTAAAATGGAATCTCACAGAAGGATAAGCGTGAGAAACAGTGTGCACTCCCTCCTGAGTCTTTTTAGGATAATCAAGTCCGATATCAGGAAATTCAGCTGGCCTTGTTCTCAGTCAATGGTCAGGTCAACTGCACCGTGTTCCCCAGTGAGACAGGGCCTTTAAAGAGACATTGAAAAGTAATGGAGCTTAGAAGGTTGGGGCCCTAATCCACCAGGATTGATGTCCATACGAAAAGGAAGAGAGACCAGGTACATGCGCACATGGAAAAGGCTATCGGAAGATGCAGGGTCAAAGAGGTTGTCTGCACACAGAGAAGGAGAAGCAGAAGCCATCAGTGCTGGCATCAAGTCTTAGACTGCCAGACTCCACAACTGTGACAAAGATGAAGTTCAGTTAATGAAACCATCGGTATTATAACAGCCCAAGCCATTGACTGCATCAGACCCCCAAAACTCACTTGAGCACAGAACATCAACTTTCAAAATAGCTCGGAGGTTGTCTAGGATACTTGAAAGAATTGGTCTTCAGCTGTCTCGTCACAAACACCTGCACTTCTTGTCTTCCCCATGAAGCACCATCAAAAGTATTGTTCCTCCATATTCAGCCTGCTAAGACAAATGAAAGACATAGAATCAAAATTTTTCGCCTTTTGTAACAGTGCTTGAATGCCGTCTTTTGCTTATCAGAAAGGCTCTGCTGTGCGGAACCACTTAGGGACAATAGTAAGACTGAGAGCACTTCCTACTTGGCCCCCTACCCCCCAGCCCCCACCCACAGTAGGCAGTCCTAGGCATTGGCCCATGTGATGCCCCCCAAGCATCCCTGGCAGCAGATCTGATGAAGGCCAAGCGAGAAGAAAGATGACGTTAACAAGGGCCATACAATGAGCAGATGACAGATCTAGGGCTCAAATGTGGCCTGTTAGAAGCCACCATCCAGGGGCTTACCCACACTGCCTTCCATGCCTGCATTCGTTTCTCACGGAGCTTATCTAAGCTGCTGCTCAATAATCCAGAGCCCCAAGGGTGAGATGGCGGCCGCCTTGAGACACTGAAGGTGGAGGAGGGTTGGCATGTGTCAGGACAGAATGAGTGCACAGCTGGCACATCAGGTGCCGCTCGTATGACATCGATTAGTCCAACATGACTAATCGTCACGCAGCCTCTCTTTGGAAAACGGTGACGTCCCTCTTCTTTGTCTCAGGCTTAATAGAAACTCCAGCTATGAATGGGTCACTCCGAGTCAGGTATGCGGCAACTCCAGCGGAAAAGTTAACAGCCTTGGAGTAACCTATGCCTGGGGAGAAACATGGCGCGACCCAACAGGGCTCTGGGCTACCAGGCTTGCCTGGTTCTTCCAGCTCATTCTTGCAAGGGTAACGGGCACTGAAAAACCCTCTTAGCCAGCAATGAATGTAAACCATGTCACCAGTAAAATCACTAGCTCTAGTATTCCTTATGCTAATTCATACATCATCTATAGTAGATTTTTCTGCTATCTTACAACAATGCTTTCATCTCTGGAGTAGATACTATTCATTTCAATTGTCCAAATGATAGTAATTGTCTGTGTTAATCAAGAATCTTCAGAGAAAAAGAATAAATTCTTTGTGTTGTCATGCATGCTTCTATATGTGTGTGTGGAGAGAGATAGATTAATTTTAAGAAGTTGAGTTGCATATAGCTCAATGGTTGAGTGCTTACCTCACAGTGCCAAATCTCGAATTTGACCTATAGCACTGAAAGAACATGATGGTGACAAGGACTTTTCTCTGGTGACTGTGATGGAAGTACACAGAAGACTGGAGACTCGGGAAACAACTCGAGAAGAGCTGGTGCTGAGACGAAGCCTGAGGCAGTCCTTTACCTGAACTCATTATTGTCCAGAAGAGGAGTCTCGGCAATGGTCCAGTATTGATGGTGTGTCAGAAACCAGAAACCTTGAACCAGACCAACAACTCATTGCAATGAACATATGCATATCAAGTTGTTTGCACAGCAAAATATATTGGTGACAAACCTCAGCTTCCAATGCCACGACGGCAATCAAGTATGTAGTGGAGAGATGGGAAAGATGGAGGAACGGATTGGTGTGTACAAGGTGGAGAGAAGCAGAACTGGAGACTCAGCAGTTGTGACATGTGTGAGAGAAGATCTTTGCTGCTGCTGAGGCCATGTGTGGGTCCAGAGGCCTGCAGCAGCTGGAGGCTTGTGTTGATACCCAAGGTCTGTGCTGACACGGAAGGCCATGTCTGAGTCTGTGGTCCTGATGCTGCTGGGAGCTGTGTTGATGTCTATGGCATGTGTTGCTAACCACCTAGGGCTGTGTAGATGTCCGTGGTCTGTGCTGCAGCCTGTGGCCATGTCGTCATTCATGGGTTGTACAGCCACCTGGGGCCATGTCAATATCGGCAGTCCATCAGTGGTCTGTGCTGACAAGGGTCCATAGTGGTGTCTGTGGTCCATGTTGATGTCCTTGGCCTGTGCTGCTACCAAGGGCTATGATGGCATCCATGGCCTGTGCTTCAGCAGAGGGCCATGTTGATGCCCATGGGGTTGCCACCAGAGGCCAGTGTGCTGATCCTGGAGACCATGTGATGTTCACGGTCCATGCTGTTGCTATAGAAACCGTGTAGAGCCCAGATCTGTGCTCCTGCTGACTGTGAAGGACAAGGAAGCTTCTTCTGCAGTGACATCGATGACTACAGACACACAGTTGAGAAGGAGGGACACCGAAGGCCTCTGCGATAACCACTACCCCTACCACCCCCCAAAAGTAACAGCCTAAAAAGGAAGCCATCGAAGAGAACTCTTAAAAGTTGTGGTGAGGATGCTGAAGTTTAGCTCTCCACAACTGATGGCTTCTGGCAGAGGTGCAGGTGGAGAAGGACTCAGTTCTCTTTAGGGGGCCGGCCACTGGGAGTTTGACCATGCTCCCATGAGGATATGGACAACGAAACTGGACCTCTTCATTTGTTTGGTTTGGTTTGGTTTTCTTTTTTCTTTCTTTCTTTTTTGGAGGGAGGGAGTTCATAAGGGTGGAGGGCAGACATGGGAGGATTGGGAAGTGAGTGTGATTAGGGTATGTGATGTGAAATTCCAAAATAATCAGTAAGAATATTATATTGAAAAAAAAAAAACATTCACAGAAACATCCAGAATGAATGTTTAACTGGTTTTGCAGACACTGTGTCCCATATCCAGATAGCTTCATACTATCCAACAACAGCAATCCCTGTATTCCTACTATATTTTGCATTCCTACTACACTTAAAAAATATATTGCCACACTGCGCTACAAGGATACTAAGGTCCTGTAACAAATACCTACACCCTTGGGGGGGGGCGAAAAATCACCGGCTTACAGACTAAAAATGTTCTTTCCCTTTCAGGGAACAAGCAGACCAAGGTGAGGGCTCCGAGTGTATCACACACTGCTCTGTGCATCACAGAGACACTGAGAAGATATGCAACCTCCAGCTTCAGTTCCCAAGGCTACTCTGGACACTGATGCTCGTAGATCTCAGGAAGGAGGCTGGAGGAAAGTGTGCATCAGCCACGTGCGCAGGAGGAAGGGTGGGGTAGCTGATAGTCTCTAATACACACACACACACACACACTCATACTCATACTCACGCACGCATGCTTGCACCCACATGTACGTGTGCATGCAATACCCAATGCTAGCAGAAAGAAGTGCTGTGAACACATTACTTATTTCCTTGGTGTGACTTTACCATCAAAGCTGTCTCGCTCATGGTCCTGGTTTATTTCTGTCATGGTGATAAACACTATCACCAAATTTGGGGAGGAAAGGGTTTATTTGGCTTACGTGTCCAGATAACAGTTGGTCATGGAGGGAAACCAAAGCAGGAGCAGAAACATTGCTGCTTACTGGCTTGCTCTCCAGGGCTCGCACAGCTTGCTTTTTTTGTATAACCCTGTGGTGGCATGGCCCCCAGTGGGCTGGGTCCTCCCACATCAATCCTTAATCCAGTAAGGAGTAGTCATTGTAATTACAGTTGTAGTTGTAGTAGTTGAAAAGCAAAACCATGCTTCAGAGTGGGGAACCAAACTACATGGATACCTGGGGTTCATCTGACCCCTCCATTTGGTAGCTGTATGGGGAAGTTACTAAACTCTTAAAAGTCCCTTTTCTAATGTAAAATTGAGGTGATCCCTATACTGAGTGCTCCAGAGGGTTTCTCAGATCGCCCACTTCAGTGCTGATGCATCAGCTCCCAGCTGCAAGGAATGTTGACAGCAGAGCTCTGAGCTGAGGCGATAACCTTACCCAGAATCACACCTCTCCCAGGGCCATCTGGTAGCCAATGACTGATGGAGTACATTGAGAGTTAAAATGCCTAGACCCTTTGCCACAAGATGGGCAAGCTCTGAAAAGCAAGTTCTGGGACCAGCAGAGAGGTGTGCTGCAGGGAAACCTTCACTGTAACCCCATCCAGTGCTGCGCCTGCCCTTTTCCGTCTATCCTTTCTGTTCCTGCCCTTCCTGTCTCCATCTTGGGCTTCAGCCCCCATAGTGCTGATCCCTAAGGCCTTTCCCAAAGAAACTTCCTACACTCACAGTTAGTTAGTTCCCTCACAAAGTTGAATTCCTGGAGACGGAAGGTCTTATCTCATAGGTTCTAAAGGATTAGAGGGAGATGATGGTAGCATGATCAGAACTGAGCATGTCACAAAATAAGCACTCATTGACTATTTGTTGATTTGAAAGAATGGACGATGTTGTATCCTGTTTGCAAGGGCTGACAGCTGTCTGGGGCGGGGTGGTAGAGCCCTTGCCTGGCATTTGCAAGTAAAAACTATGAAACAAGAGAGGCTAAGAAAATGTTTATGACTATTCAAACTCCTCCATGTCTAGATTATATTGAGAACAAAATTTAAAAGCTATTTGTCATGTTTTAACACCATTGCTTTTTACAGCCCCCAAAACCATGCGTGGGTCTAGCTGCAAACTGTGCGAGAGGAAAGCTACGAAATCAAGAGCCACATATTAATGACAACTTTTATTTCGTCCTCATTTTAGGACAGGGCTGTCACTCTGCAGATGAACACAGCAAATACTGTGATGGGAGTGACAGGCAAATCTGTCAACCTTTCTCTCTTGAAAACCTAAGAGCAACGTTTGAGTTGGTACATCCCTCCCCCCATGCCCTTAATCCTGAGTCTCGCTGCAAGTTTAGTGGAGATATAAAAACTCTTACATCTCTGGGACCTCAGTGGCACCAGTGTCCCAGACACACAGCGTCCAGATGCTCTGCCTCCTGGACTGTTTGCTGAGTGCTGCAGTGAGCTGGCTTCTTAAGTGTCACCATCTCCAACCGGGGCTTTGTTTCTCACGGGAGTGTTCTCTATTTTTAATGTGAAGAGGGTATCCAAATAATCTACTCTTCAGACCACTGGAGGCAACGTCTCTTATTAAAATTTTATTGGTGTAGGGGACTAGGGAGATGGCTCCAGCTGGCTGTTAAGCACACAGGAAGAAATAAGTTCAGCTCTCCAGCATCCTATAAAACACAACAGAGGAAAACAGGAGGGTCTTTAGGGCTTGGTGGCCAGCCAGTCTAGGTGACTAGAGGGCTTCAATTTCAGTGAGCGACCTTGTCTCAGAAAAAAAAAGGGGGGGAGCAATTGGGGAAAGCACCCAGCGTCTTTTTCTGACCTCTACATATATGTGCTCTCATACTCCACTCCCGACACGTGTACATATACATAAATACATACATACATTCAAATACATAAAAATATTTTGTTAGTATATATGTTCATTGTACATATTACTGAGGTTTGGGTTTTTCCATTTTTTATATATTTGCCTATTTATTTTGTATATATGCACACATGTAGAGATCAAAGGACAAATTACAGGAGTCAGTTTTCTCCTTCCATCATGTGGGTCCTGGAACAAACTCAGAGAGAAAGACTTGGCAGCTGGGGCTGGAGAGATGGCTCAGTGGTTAAGAACACTGGCTGCTTTTCCAGAGGACTAGGGTTCGATTCCCAGCACCTACATGGCAATTCACAACCATCTGTAACTCTAGTTCCAGGGAATCCGACACTCTCTTCTAAACTCTTTAGGCTCCAGGCGTACATATGGCATACAGACACATTCAGACAGAACACCCATATGCATAAAAGAAAAAGAAAAAAGAAAGAAAGAAAAAGAAAAGAAAGCCCTGGCAGCAAGTGCCTTTACCCTCTGAGCCATCTTGCTGGCCCCTTTTTTAGATTTTAAAACTGATGTTTATTACAGGAATTTTCTTTTTTAAAATTTTCAGATTGCATCCGCATTGTACATTGGCACTGTGTTTCGTAAGGACATCTTCTACAAGTACGTGGCATACTTGGGAAAGTTGCTGAAGGAGTTCACCTGTGCAGAGGACCCTCAGCGCTCTCCTTCATAACCCCTCCCAGGTGAGTGCACATGCCGCCCACATGGAAGGAGGTGGAATTACCAGCCTCTGTTGGATCAATCTCCTTAAAGCGAATGTCAAAGAAACGTCCTAGGATGTCAAAACCTCCACAGATTCCGACTCATCTCTCCTCTGCAGATGGATGAGTCATTCACCAGGGCGAGCAAGGCCCTCAAAGACGAACTTATATTTGCATAAAGCAGAGTAGATAATAACCATTTTCTCCAGGAGAAAATGACAGTTCCATCAAAGATATTCCCCCTACCTTTCTGGGTGTCACTCACAACACTGCTTTTAAAAATGCATCTGTGAGAGAAAATGTTTGGAAGGGCGATGGGAAAGGCTTTGTACAGAACCACTCACAAATATCCCCCTCCCCCTTCTCGGTTCACAACTTTCACTCTGTGTGTATCATCTGCCCTCACAAAGGGACCCGGTGGAATACTTTCAACTTCGGATTCCACAGAACATTTCCCATCTGAGGCTCTCAAGTGAATGATTTTGCAGTGGGTGGTTTTATAAAAAGGTCCCGAGTGAAGGTGATCTGTATGTAACATTTACCTGCACAGTATCTCCTGAACTACTGACAGAAAGCAGTGATTGGCCAGTATCGCCAGCCGAAGGCAGAGACAGAGCCGGATCGGCCATCTGGAAATCCATTATCACTGGGCTAATGCCTGCATCTTTCACCTCTGCAGATCTGGTTTCAGCTGCATCGGTTAAAAGTGAGTTGGGAGGTCTTGGTTTACCCATATTCAGGATCCATTATGCAGTTTAGCTGAACAAAACGCCTTTGCTTAGAGATCTCCATTTGTCAGAAGGCAGCCTAGGCAAAAAAGGCTGAATCTTTGCCTTCTTCTCTGACGGTTTCCCTACTCTGCTTCTCACCCCAACCCTGGACAAAAATCATGAAGCAGGCAGTGAATTCAGGCTGCCCATTATTCATGAGTGTAAAAGAAAAGGAGACACAGCCAAGACCCCACCCCACCCCCCACCCCCCCACCCCCGATATCATAGTCCCTCACGGAAGGCAGTACCTTTGAGTCTCATCTGTAATTTGGGGCTAACAGCCAGCTCCACATCCTGAGGAGTTTTGAAAGGAAAGAATACAGTCAATCATTTGCCAGTGATTGAATCAGAAGTATCCTTTTATTGTGCTTCTATTCCTGTTTGGAATTTTCCACATGCCTTTGTCAATCTACCAAAGCCTGTCCTCTCTTAGGACTTTCCCCCCAATCCTAACCAGGTCTTATTCACAGGCTTTGCCTGCTTCCTCTGTAGTAGGGACATTTCTCCCCTTCCTTCCCTTTTCTCCACTGGTATAAGTATGCTAAGTATGGCCTGGTCCAGCCGAGAACCAGTGGCAGGAAGAGGAAGGGACGCTGAGCACCTGTGCGGTATACCAGGGTATATATGTGAGTTCTCCAGGGTAATGTCAGCACCTGCACTAAGTGGCCAGGATCTCAAAAGGGGGGAATGTCCAACTTTTCAATTTCACAGCTCAGCAAAGGCAGGGGAGTCTTCAGGGCCACTCTACCCTAGGATCAGCCCTGTCCTACAGGAAGATAAAGATGATTGTCACTGTTCATCTGGATTTCAAACTCTTGTGACTTCTCTACATCCTCAACCAATGAAAATGTTAACAATATCTATTTCCTATGATTCTGAGACAGGCCTCATTTGGAACTCCCTGCCAATGGCAAATAGATGGTGTGTCCTTTTAATTTCCACCATTACCTCCAGCATGTCAGCCCATTAAGCTGCAACCAGACTATTTTAAATATTCAAAATTATCCCCTGGAGGATTGTTGGTAGATTTTTTTAAAGCTTTCCAAGCAGGTTTCTCCAAACATCCATCATCATTTTGTTCTTTTATATTGCTATGATAAAGCACCATGACCAGAGCAACCGGTAAAAGGAAGCATTTAATTGAACTTACGGTTTCAGAGGGTTCCAGGCCATCATGATAGAGTGAAGTCCGGTGGCAGGAACAACTGAGAGCTCACATCTCAAACTGGAAACAGGAAGCAGAGAGCACACTGGGAATGATGCAAGTCTTTTGAAACTTAAAGGCCGCCCCCGGCGACACACCTCCTCCAACAAGGCCACCACCCAATCCTTCCCAAACAGTTCCACCAACTGGGGACCAAGTACTCAAGCATATGAACCCATGAGAGCCGTTCTCATTCACACCATGAGAGTCATTTTAAACACAGTTTGGCTTATTTTTTATTTATTTAATTATTTGTTTATTTATTTATTTTTGGTTTTTCGAGACAGGGTTTCTCTGTGTAGCTTTGAGCCTTTCCTGGAACTCGCTTTGGAGACCAGGCCTGCCTCTGCCTCCCGAGTGCTGGGATTAAAGGCGTGCACCACCACCGCCCAGCCCCAGTTTGGTTTATTTTTAAGAACTGAAAGCTGAGATTTGTGTGGACTTGAATGAAACTAGTAGAGAGATGGCCATGCTCGCTAAATGGAAATGTTTCTATACAAGGCCTCTGCTACTGTACTCTTACCTCTGTCCCTAACCATAGGAAGAGCCCAGGTCATGTAGTGAAGGCTACCCCAGGCAGCATAGCTCTTGAGCACAAAGCACACAACTCTATAGCTTACCTACCCCGACACACACACACACACACATACACACACTCACACACACACACACACACACACACACACACTCCTAACAATGTTATACAAATGTGACTGTTTCTTCAAGACTTTAAAGGGGAAAAAAAACTATAAGGAACAACTTGCATGGTCTAGTAAGGGTTGACGAGGAGGGCAATGATAGGCTCAGAACAGGGACTAGAGAGAGAGAGAGAGAGAGAGAATCCATGAAGAAAGCAAGAGAAGAAGCAACAGTGGGTGTTAGTCCCTGTGTGCAGAGGGGACCTGAAGCCTTCCCCAGCACCAGGGACAGCACCACATTACTTATGGACAAGGCTTCTTTAAAAAAAAAAAAATCTATGTGTTTTTACATTTATTTGTTTATTTTTATGTGTGTATTTGTACAGCATGTGAAAGTGATAGGCCAACTTGCAGAAGTCAGTTTTCTCTCTCCACCCATGTGGGTTCCGGAGATAAAACTCAGGTCATGAGTCTTGATGGCAAGCAGGCATCTCATTGACCTCTAGGCTAGGCTTCCCAAAAGCCACCATAGGCTGTGTGGTGGCACACACCTTTAATCCCAGCACTTGGAAGACAGGGGCAGGTGAATCTCTGTGAGTTTAAAGCCAGCCTAATTTTCATAGGGTGTTTTAGGCCAGCCAGGGCTACATAGTTAGATGCTGTTTCAAATAAATAAAGAAGTTAAATTTAAAAGGTAGTGATCATTAGGAATAATGGTAATAATGGAAGAAACTCTACTGAAAATTCAGGTTATCATATCTTGCACTCAGAAATGAATCTGTGGGTCTGGGCTGGGGGCTCTACACTTTACCCATGTCACTCTTATAGAGGAGTCTGGAGAAGCCCTTGAGATCTGTGGGGGCATCAACCTTCATTAAACAGAACAAAAATGGATGTTAGTGCCCATGAAGGAGGTTCTGGGTCTTTGGAGTGGAATCCCACATCAGGGTGTGGTGCCAGAGACAGGCAGCCTGAAGATTGTCCATGGAAGGCTGTTATCAACATGGCTTAGGGAGAGGTGTGTGGCGGTAAGTTGTAGAGTCTGTGCTTTCAGCCCCAAACTCTGCTCTCACAGGACTTAGCTACTCTGTGTACGCGCATTAAAGGTAATGGTGTTTAGTCACCGCTCTCTAGTCTACTGACATCGATTGTTGGACAAAGTTGAACCTAGAGGGGAAAATGTCTTAAGAACAATGCCCAGATAATAAGCCATGATTGGCTTGGGGGGGAACAGCTATATTTGGTTTCAAAGTGAGATGATGCAGACATTTCCTCAACTCTGCAGGGAACAATTTCTGCATTTGTATTTATTCCCATGAGATTAAACAATGTTCGCATACTTAAGACAGCTCTCCACTCTCCAAAGATATATAAATGCACACATACTGTTCATTCAATTCTAATGACCTTCTCAAAAAGAATAGCTCTTTAAAAAAGAGGACATGAACATATTGGGATAGAGGAGATGGGTCTGGGGGAAGTTAGAGAGTGAAAAGGAAGTGAATGTGGTCAAAATACATTGTACAAAATTTTCAAGGAATTAACAAAAATTGTTCTTTAATAAAAGAATACCTCAGGGCTGTAGAGATTGCCCATTAGCTAAGAACACTGGCTGCTCTGCCAGAGGCCCCAGTTTGGATTCCCAGCATCCACATTGTGGCTCACAACCATCTGTATCTCCAATTCCAGAGAATATGACACCCTCTTCTGGCCACTGCAAACACCAGGCACACAAAATGGGGCGGGCACAGGTACATTTGTAAACAAAATACCCATACACATAAAATAAGCCATAAAAAAATTTAAAGAACTTGATTTTGAAAATGACTAATGGTAGAAATGTCTGTCCAAAAACCTTTTCCTAAAAAGGATATCATATTCATTAGAGTTAAGACAATCTATTAAATACATTAAGTACCTAAGTATTTTAGCTATATTTTAGCAAGACATGAAAGAAAACAATAACAGTGTGTGTCTGTGCATGTATGTGTGTGTGTGTGTGTATATGTATGCATGTATGTATAAAACTCTTCATTTCAAAGAAACATCTCACTCTTCAGTCACATCTTGACAACTGAAGTTTACTTGAGTCAAATTCATTTTGCAATTAAGTCTGTGCAAGCATTCTGCTCAGGACCCATCCCTGCCAGCACAAACCCCGTCATCTGTCACTGAGTCACATGCAACGTCAGGCTGCTTTTTAATGATTTTATTTTGGTCTGCAGGGGGCAGGGAGGGTGGCAAGAAAGAGAGAACAAGACAGAAAAGCTGTCAGAAAAATGGACAGACTCCAAAAGCCGAGTAAGCGGCCTCCTCAAAAAGGCATCACTTTCTTTGTTGTTTATCATGTGCTGAGGTAATCTGCATATTGTTTGAGAAGATGGAACTTTCCATGCATTTCCATCATCTCAAAAGCCAATGGCTGCCCCCTCCCACTGTCATCTTGTTGCTATGGAAACAATGGTGTACAGTAAGACAAGGAATGACGTCATCTGTTTTTTTTAAAAAAGATTTTAACAAAGGGGTCCTCTGCAACAAACACAGAAATTTCCTTTCTTTGGCAAAATATTTTGAAATATATATATATTTCAAATATATATATATATGAATATATATATATACATATATATATATATATAGCTGCAATTATAATTCACCCTATAAGAATAACACCCAGTCATAAAGATACTTTAGACATCTTTGTTCCAAATTATTTTATTTTTAAAACTTCAATAAAAATTATAAATTATATGTTAGGCAGCACGAATTAGAATTATTTCTTGTCCTTTCAAATATTACATGGCAGTCGGCTTTTCTTACATGAAAAGAGACCGGTTTAATATTTGCCATACAAACCTGGAAAAAAATCATTTCGGCTTTGTCTCAGCCTAGGGAAGTTTCTAAGACTTAAATTATCAAAAGCTGCGGTTAGGCTAGCTGTCATCTTGCTCTGGACTGAAATGTGTGTGCAAGACAACTATCTTGGCTCTCTAATCTGGAAAATAAGACGACGCCACTTAGACCATCAGTCGTGTGTGAAGATTTGACCTAATACAAAGTCGGTCACGTGTTCGGCATTCTGTAAACGCCAGCACGATGGCACCAAGGCTGATTTCTTCAGCACACCCCGACTGAGTGGAAGTGGGTAGCTACACAGCTCGAAGGAAAAGATCCCAGCTTAGCCTGGGGTTTGCCGTGAATCAGCTATGAAGTGGGCTAGCCGCATAGCAGATAAGCGAGGGCTGGCCGCCCTTGGAAAAAGACGCCCCCTAAAAAATTCAAGGTCAAGGGACAGCATGGTAATTCTGGAGGGGCCTTGACACTGAGCGCTATCCATATTGGCATTCCTCACAAGCTCAATTACTTGGAGCACAAAAATATCAGATTCTAATATCTGCCCTGTGGCAAAGGCAGCCTGGGAGCGGTTCAAACGCCTCCCTTCTGCCGTCTGCCTGGGTCCAGACTGCTAAATATTTGGTGCCAGTGGTTACGGTTGATTCCATTTCCAGAAATGCAACGCAGCTGGAAAGCATTTTTTCTCGTAGTGGAAAAAGTCCGCACTCTAACATATCTTTTCAGCAAACACAGGAAAACATTATGATACGTACAGAAATTAACTCTAATGCAATGTAAAGCACACAATTTACCAAACCCCAAACGGGAAATAAAGGTCATGTTAGTACTGTCATGATTTTGCTCGTATTTCATGTTATCGTTTATGACTACTGGCTATGGGGAAGCTGATCATTTCGTTGGTTCTGTTCTGCAAGTTTAGCTGAGTGAAGTTTGAGATGATTTGAAGTCAGGGCCTGTGAAATGGCTCAGCAAGTAAAAATACCTGCTGCTCAAATCTGGGGCCCCCGCATCCAATGCCCAGATGATCTCACAGTAAAAGGTGAGAACTGACTCTACAAAATTATCCTCCAACCTCAACGTGCACACTATGGCACATGAACACCTGCACACACACACACACACACACACACACACACACACACACACACACACACGCACACACGCGCACACACATACACACACACACACACACACACACGCACACACACACACATACACACACACACACACACATACGCACACACACACACATACACACACACACACACACACACCACATCATAGACACAAATGAGAATAATAATAAATAAAAAACTTAGAAGTGTCCTGAAATCGTAAAATTAAATGTACTGTAAGTTTTCTTCACTCAATATTTTAAATTATTCTGTGGGGAAAAAGAGAAAATAAATGGATACCTGGCTCTGATGCTCTTTTATTCCTGTTTTACACAGGCCTTATAAACACTGGACCATAAACACCGGTAATGCAGGCAAAAGGTTAAAATAAGCCAGTCTTGGCTCCATTGTTTTTCTTCCCAGTACAGTTAGACTTATCAATATCTGGAGTAAAACCTTTCCTTGTATAGATATCTACAATGCGTCGTGAAATGGGCTGCATCCGGTTCCACTGTCACAGAAGGCCCTGGAAAGCAGCTCTGTGGCTGTTCTACATCAGAAGAAACCGAGGCTGAGAGAGGATGAAGTAAGTATGCCGCAGACAAGAGAGCCAGACATTGCTAAAGCCCGGATAAATCCTCTGAGTGCACCCACGTGGGTGTTCTTCAAGCACCAGGACACCGTGTGGACTGTCTCTAAAAGCTGGATGTCAACTCTTCTTAAAACTTTAGTTGGTATCATTCTTAGTTGCTTTTGGTTTCTATATAATATATTGTGTTCGGTTAAAGTCTACAGTAATAGTAACAATTCCAAGGAGGTTAGTTGTTGTTGTTGTTGTTTTTGATTTTGGTTTTACAGTATAGATATGTAATGCCCCACCAGCAAAATTTAGTAGAGCTTCTAGGGTAAGATAGGGTTCTGATTTCTCAAATGCTGCTGGTGACCTTAGTGTGTAGCCAGGATGGAGAATCACCAAATTAAGACACCATCAGCCACTGAAGGTAACACAGCACATCCATGCTTATGTCACTGATCCCCAAACTCCAGGATGCACCCAAACCACATGGAAGTCATAGTACAATAATCTCAATAATGAGTAGTCATATTCCAGCAACATTTTACTCTGGGTGGAAGCATTTACATATCATATCATTTCTTCCACTTCGAATGATATGTGCATAGGTGTTTTACCCCTGTGTGTATGTATCTGAGTTAGGGTTTCTATTGCTGCAAAGAGACACCATGACCACAGCAACTCTTACAAAGGAAAACATTTCATTGGGGCTGGCTTATAGCTTCAGAGGTTTAGTCTGTTATCATCATGGCTGGACCTGGCAGCCTGCAGGCAGACACGGTGCTGGAGAAGCAGCTGAGAGTTCTATGTCTTGATCCGTAGGCAGCAGAAGGAATCTGTGTGCCACACACAGAGTGTAGCTTGAGTATAGGAGACCTCAAAGCCCAACCTCTACAGTGACACATTTCCTCCAGCAAAGCTAGACCCACTCCAACAAGGCCACGCCTACTCCAACAAGGCCACGCCCACTCCAACAAGGCCACACCTCCCCGTGGTGCCACTTCCTAAGGGGGCCATTTTCTTTCAAACCACCACCACAGTATGTGTGTGCACTGTGTGTGTGCAATACCCACAAAGCCAGAAGAAGGCATCAAGTCCCCAGGAACTGGGAGTTACAGACGGTTGTGAGCTGCCGAGTAGTTGCTGGGAATTGAACCCGGGTCCTCTGGAAGAGCACCCAGTGCTCTTACCCACTGAGCCATCTCTCCAGCCCCTCCATATAATTTTTTGCAAGATACGGAACATTACTTATTTGTCTTTGACTTTTTTGGCATATTTAAATGTACAATCTACGGCCGGGGGTATTATAACCCTGTGAGCAAGTGCTTGCCTGGACTCAACATCACAAAAGTAATAACTAATTAAAACCGCAAAAGTTGGGAGCAGGACGGATAGCTCGCTCAGTGGCCAAGGGTGCATTCCACGCTAGAGAACCCAAGCGCAGTCCTCAGCGCCCACATCGGCACGCGGCAGCACCCCAGGGGCTTCTGACGGACTCTCTGGCCTCCTCAGACACTGCACTCACATGCACACACGCCAGCCACACACACATACACATAATTAAAAACAACAAATAGCCGGGCGGTGGTGGCGCACGCCTTTAATCCCAGCACTCGGGAGGCAGAGCCAGGCGGATCGCTGTGAGTTCGAGGCCAGCCTGGGCTACCAAGTGAGCTCCAGGAAAGGCGCAAAACTACGCAGAGAAACCCTGTCTCGAAAAACCAAAAAAAAAAAAAAAAAAAAAAAAAAAAAAAAAAAAAAAAAAAAAACAAATAAAATCTTTGTGTTTTCAAAACCCTGCCGGAGGCCATCACCTGGAAGTGTAATTAGCCATGCCCCAACTCTTACCAACCAGTGTGAGGCGTCTCTACTGCTCTGTCTTTACACAGAGTGGTCCCGAGCAGTAGTGAACATCAGGACACAAAGGGGACCTAGAAGGAAGATGAGTAAGTGGAAGGGAGTGGCCCCGTCACTTTCCCTGGCCGGCTCCAATTTCCTCTCCATGGTAACAGAACAACATCTGCCCTCTACCAGTATGTCTAGAGCAGTGTGGTTCACAACCTTCCTAATGCTGTGACCCTTTAATGCAGTTCCTCATGTTGTGGTGACAACCATAACGTTATTTCACTACTACTACGTAACTGTAATTTTGCTACTGTTATGAATCATGATGCAAACATCTGATATGCAGGATATCTGATTTGCAACCCTTGAAAAAGAGTCCTTCAACCCCAAAGGGGTCGAGACCCACAGCTTGAGAAACACTGCTCTGGCGTTTCTGTTTTCCGGGGTGCTAGTGAGCACTTGGTATTAGTGGGCCTCTGAAGCTTGTCAGTCAGGTGGTTGTACAGTGGTGTCCGGTGGCTGTGCAGTGGTGTCCGGTGGCTGTGCAGTGGAGTCCGGTGGTGTTCAGTGGTGTCCGGTGGCTGTGCAGTGGTGTCCAGTGGTGTCTTGTGGCTGTGCAGTGGTGTCCAGTGGTGTGCAGTGGTGTCCGGTGGTGTGCAGTGGTGTCCGGTGGTATGCAGTGGTGTCCGGTGATGTGTAGTGGTGTCCTGTGGCTGTGCAATGGTGTCTGGTAGCTGTGCAGTGGTGTCCTGTGGCCTGGGTCAGTGAAATTATATTTTTGCAATGAGCAGCAGTTACCAAAAAAACTAAAAAATGGACACTAAATAAACAAAGGTCTCTCAATTTTTTTGTCCTAAAAATTTCTTAATTACGATTTACATACTCAGGTTTTCAGTCCACTTAGACACTGATTCATTCATTCTCTCTCTCTCTCTCTCTCTCTCTCTCTCTCTCTCTCTCTCTCTCTCTCTCTCTCTCCCTTCCCCACCCTACCTCCCCCATCTCTCTGCCAATATGGTTAGACAGTTGTCCACATTGAGTCATAATTTTGCCTCTATTGCATAAAAAGTATAACAAAAATATAGAACTTTTTAAAAGAAGTAGGAAAAAACAACGTAAAAAAACCTTTGTATCTAAAGTTTATTCCAGAAGCCCAGATGTGGAAGCCAAGTAGACAGGCAACAGGGAAAGTATAAGTTAATGTGATAAGGTATACAAGGCATCTGTCTGCACCACTAGAAAACGTCTGTTGCAACGCAAACACTCAGCCATGTTACATTTTTAGGTGTAACTTTTTAATGATTCGGAGATAAAGATATGAGCGAACACTTTGAACAACAACACACACACACACACACACACACACACACACACACACACACACACACACAAGAAAAGCAAGGTAGCTGGGCGGTGGTGACACACGCCTTTAATCCCAGGACTCAGGAGGCAGAGCCAGGCAGATCTCAGTGAGTTCAAGGCCAGCCAGGTCTACAGAATGAGATCTAGGACAGGCTCCAAAACTACACAGAGAAACCCTGTCTTGAAAGAAAGAAAGAAAGAAAGAAAGAAAGAAAGAAAGAAAGAAAGAAAGAAAGAAAGAAAGAAAGGAAGGAAGGAAGGAAGGAAGGAAGGAAGGAAGGAAGGAAGGAAGGAAGGAAGGAAGGAAGGAAGGAAGGAAGGAAGGAAGGAAAGGAAATCTCTTCCAACACAGGAGATTAATGGCTGCAAACTTCTCCATGTAAATAACTGTAGATGTATTGTAAACACACACTCTAGGAACTGAGGCCGGCTACCCCAACAGAGGATGGGTCGGGCTGACCACAGGTGTGGCAGCCCTTGCAGACTGGCAGTGCTGGGAGAGAGGGCAGAGCCTGAAGTCCACGTGCAGTCAAGAGGGAACAGACACACTCATCCCACTTGAGAGAGCCTAGCCGAAGGTACAGTGGATGAAGTTGTGTTTGTGGATGTGCACACACATGCATGCTGAGAAGAAAGCATCTGTCTCTCCCACTTACCATGCTTCGCTGTAGTTGATACAGCTGTACAGATAGATACAAATGCCATTCCTCTAGTTTAAGAAAAAGAGATGAACTGTCCTCACTTTCACACTACCCAACATAGTATTACAAAGCCAGACCACGTTAATTATTCAGGAGCCTCCCGTTGAAATGATATAATGGAATAGCTGATACAATGGAATTTGTTATTCAGTTCCAAAGAAAGAACTGGCTGTGGTGATGGCTCACATTAGTCTCCACTCTCATGTTATTAGCATACTGGCAAAACTGGCCACTAACTTTTCCCAGACTAAACAAGGGAAGTCCCTGATAGAGGGACAGATACCCTGGCTCTCCTCTCTAGTTGATCGGGATTATGGTCCCAAGAACCTGGGTGTGGTGGCACATACTGAACTTTGCACACTTGGGAGACTGAGGCTAGGCTGCCACACAGTTCAAGGTCAACCTGGGCCACATAGTGAGTTCCAGGTCTTCTACACCCACATAGTAAGATGCTTGCCACCAAGCCTGACAACTTGAGGTCAATCCTCAGAACCCACATAGCAGAAGGAGAGAACCATCTCCCACAGGTTATCCCCTGACCCCATGTTCATGCTGAAGCATGCACATGTGTGCACATCAACAAACACAAAGAAACACACCAAATACATGCATGCATAGATACATGTGTAGATGCGTATATACACTTAAAGTAGCCAAGAAATAAAACCAAAACAAAGTGAAACAAAAACCACGTGTTTTCAGCTTTAAACTCCGCCTCCTAGAAATCTCATCTCTCCGATGATAACATGAATAATGCTCTACTCAGGAATGACATCCTGTTCTGCTTGCTCACCCTCAGCTGTTAGATCACCCAAGAAATGAGATAAGACGACCAAAATCAATTAAAAGCATCTGTTATATTAAACAAATAAGGCACCGTGGGACTTTCCGAGATACTCAGTTAAAGCAGATTTTTTTTTTCCTCTTATGACATCCAGAGAGGTCATCTTTCTGTCTCACTCTTTCGATGATGTCACACAGATGCTGCGGCTCATGTCCCCTCAGTTCGCCTTCCCAGCTGTCACTGGAGGAGCATCACACCTTGGCCACATTCCACCTTCTCTACAGGTCTGTGTGTATGTTTCTGATCTTAGGTGTATTCCGCATCGTGAACCCAGGAAATCTGGGTATATTCGTGTACGAGGAAATCGGTCAGGATGAAGCTGAATGTGTCTGTTTCTCTTCAGTTTGTGTGGACTTCAGGCTCTGCCTACCCTTGGAACATCCTCAGTCTGCAGTGGCTGCCACAGCCATGGCATGGCACACTTGATCCTCTGTTTGGGTAGCCAACCCTGAGGTCTTAGGTTACCCCATCAAAGGTGTCTTGAAGATCAGCCCTGATGATCATGAGCTCTTGGACTGGAGCCACAAAGCTTATGTGACAAGAAGTTACAATCATTTTCCAATTTTCCTTTTTTTTTTTTTTTTTGTCCCCCTTGCTTTCGACAGTATCTCCGGCTGATCCCTTGGGGTCATGGCTAATTAAATAAGAATATCCTAAATGAAGGAAATTGAATTGGAAGCTTTTAAAATTCTCTTCTCATTATCTAATTAGAGGAGCAGTATTTATGGGCAGCCTACCTCCTGGCTAATGCCTTCCCTGAATCTTAGCTACCATACAACTTGAACATCAAGCCCTAAAGCCACAGGGTGGGTATTTGTCACTGCCTTGGGGACAGCCTTTTCAAGTTTCTCTTAGGCACCCATTGCCAGAAGACTGCTTTCAGGCCACCCTGGTAGCCAGAAAAGTCTTTAGAAACCGCATTCAAGTAATTACTGCTGCCCCAGCTCCTTGGAGCTTTCCAAAATTTCTCTCAATCCATGGCTCTGGATAGAGCATTCAAATCAAGAGTGACTGGGAAGAGAAAGCTGAGACAGGCGGTTACAGACATTTTTTTTTCAATCTCCCCAAACTCCGGTTGTCTACTGCCATCCTCCTCTGGCCTCCCCCAACACAACAGACAGTCCCTTGTTCCCAGCAACTGCACAGTGGAGAAACTTAGAGACAGGAAACGCATCCTTCAGTCAGCTCACCCAGACAGCCTCTAGATTCGCCTACCTTCTTGTCTTCTACGGTGTCTCAGGGGCCCGCTTCTCCCATCTCTGCCCCCGCGTTCTCCCTGGGAGTCCTGTCAACTTTCCACACTATCAGCGGACCGAAGGCTTTGGAAGAACCGCTATGGGAATAGCCGTCGATGCTTAGCTGCACCAGTTAAAATTTCTGGTAGCATCCGGCCTAATGGTGTGTGCCTGTAATCCCAGATCTCAAGCGGCAGAGAGACGAAGATCATTCCAAGTTCAAGATCACCCTGGTCTACACAGAGAAATTCAGGCCAGCAAGAGCTATATGCAGAAACCCTATCCCAAAACAAACAAAGAAAATCCCTGTTAGCACATCACAACTCAGACTGTAAGGTCAGATATTAGCAGGCTTGGAGGACAGTAAGGATGGGCCCCTTCCTCAAAATCCAATGTTTGCAAAAACAGAAATCAAAAATACAGGGCATTGATTATTAGCCTAGGAATGGGATCTGAGCTGAAACTAAACTGCCACAAAGATCATAGATTAGTATCTAGCCAGAGGCTTCTATGATTGTCCCATCCCTTAAGAGTTAATCCACCTGGGCCTGTCAATCACCTGAACAGGAAACTGTCCCTCGGGAAAACCATCTTTCCTAGGGACTTAAATACTGTCAAGCCTACCCTAAACTATAGATCTGTATAGTAGTCTCTCTGGTTATTGCCCACTCTCATTCTATTGTGAGTGTTTCCTCTGCAATGATCTCTTTGGTCACCGCCCACTCTTACCTGTGTGAGTACCCCACTTGGTAAATAAACTCCACCTGTCTTCCATACTATGTTCTTTTTTTTTTTTTTTTTTTTTTTTTTTTTTTTTTTTTTTTTTTTTTTTTTTTTTTTTTTTTGGTTTTTCAAGACAGGGTTTCTCTGTGTAGCTTTGCGCCTTTCCTGGAACTCGCTTTGGAGACCAGGCTGACTTTGAACTCACAGAGATCCGCCTGCCTCTGCCTCCCGAGTGCTGGGATTAAAGGCGTGCACCACCACCGCCCGGCCATACTATGTTCTTGGTATATTGTCTGAATTGTTTGTTTGTTTTTCGTTTTTGGAATTTTTTCCAAGACATAGTTTCTCTGTGTAGCCCTGGCCATCCTGGAACTTGCTCTGTAGACCAGACTGGCCTCAAACTAAGAGATCCACCTGCCTCTGCTTCCTGAGTGCTGGGATGAAAGGTGTGACTCACCACCTCACAGCCCATCTGAATTGTTTCCACAGAGGTCACTGGACTAGGGGGCTGAGGAGAGATCTACTAACTAAAGTAGATTTCAGGGTAGGTCTGGCTTCAGGCATGGCTGCATCCAGAGGTCAGATGACGTCTCGACTCTCTACTGAGTGGGTTTATTTTTAACTTCATTTTTAGGATCCCTGGATACAGTTCTTTCTAGTAATGCATGATGTTCAGAGTTGCAAGCAGGAAAGACCGGAGAGGCTCCCTCTGTACCCCCGGCTCTTCAGTCTCCATGGGATTCCTCAGGCAGGCAGGTAGCCACCAGCAAAGCGTCCCAGAAAGAGCAATTGCACAAGGGAAGCAGTGTGCCTTGTAATCTCTGCCCTCCGTGTTTTTCTCTTTGTTATTTATTTCATCACTGTAGGCTTGTGGTGTAACACTGTTCCGGGGAAGACTTGAACAAACGTCTACTCAACTCCAGATAGGGAACCAAGGACAGACCAAAGTGCAAATCCCACCAAGGTCCTCCCTGGTGAATCAATGACTTTTAGTGGGCTTACTTAGAGGAATGTGGGTGAGGGGTCCCTCACAGAAGCAGAAATGACTCAAAGACAACAGTGTCACCAAAGGCCATCTAGCTCAGGTGACAGCTCACAAAAGCTAGAACCCTGAAGTGCACTGCACAGCTTGGAGAGTGTCCTCTCCAGGTGGCTCAGTCTGTCTGAGCCTCTTCCAGACGTCTCTGATGGCCCCTCCTTCTTCCAGGTGCCTTGGCTGGTGTCTTAGCTAGGTTTCTGTTGCTGTTAGAGAACTCTCACTAAAACCAACTTGAGGACGAGAGAGGGTTTATTGCACCTGACGACTTACAATCCATCAAGAAATATTCTCAAGAAATTCTCAAAAAATAAAATAAAATCTCTAGTCACCCTAGGACCCCTGGCCCATCTCCTCCTTTGGCCCAGTGTCCTTTCTTTCCCAGGTTCTCCTCCAAGTAATGCAGTGACTATGCCTCAGCATCTCTGATCGTCTCCCAGACCCATGAGAAGCCACCGGAAAGTGAGAAGCTACTCTGCATGCCTCCTGTGTGCCAGGCCAGATCCAGACTAGAGTTCTGTTTGGTTTCCTTTAGAGCAGAATTATGAGATGGTGGAGGGCTGCATCCTGGGGCTCGACATATGGCCGGATAATGGGTTATTTGACCCCAGCGGTAATCTAGTAATAGCTATTTTGTTTGAATCAACAAAATCTCATCTTCCCCGATGCTGGCACCGTGTCCCTGGCTCCCTGGCCCTCGATTCCTGTCTCACATCACCCTACGTTTTATGTAATGACTTCTGAAAAGTGTCTTACATCATCCACTCCTCCATGTCAGCAATCACTCTCAAGAAAAGGGCTTCGTGGCAGGATCTCACACTTGGCAAATCTGAGCACCACAGTGGAGACATAGAAAGCAGACACAAAAATAGTTTTTAGGGCAAATTAGGTCATAAAGTTTGGTCAGATTCAGAACAGTATCAAAAAGACAGACAGAGACAGAGAGAGAGAGAGAGAGTGCGCCCTTGCTAAGATTATAAGCAAAAGAAAACTGGCACCTCAGGGTGATTTTGAAACCGGCTGTGTCCTGGAAAAAGAAAACCTGGGTGTCGTGTCGGGCAGCTCCCATTCCGAGGCCCGCAAATGGACTTCCTGAGACACCTACTGACCGGCTTTCGTCCTCAGTGTCTTCCTCTTCCCACTGCTGCGTTTATTTTCCATCTCTGCCGTTCTTTCCAGCTGACCCCCGTCACTGCATTCAAGCTAGATTTCTCGGGTTTGTGGCTGAGGAGAGGGCAAAACACGGTAGAGCCAATAAAGTAGCCACATTTCCAAGTGGCCTTGTTCAAGGCTCATGGTACAGACCAGGGTCTTAAAGCCAGGCCCTGAGACCTGCAAAAAGCCAGGGCTCTTAGCATGTTCTGAGAGTTCCTGAAGACCGGGAAGCCTGGCTAGGAATGTCAAGAACCAAAACGGAGAAGGATACAGAAAACTCACTTAAACTGACCGTGGCGAGGCTGGCACTGGCGCGGCTAGCTAAACTGACCTGGGAACTGGCATTCAGGAGGCAGAGGCTGATCCGAGGCCAAGGCCTACTTGGGCTGCACAGAGAGACTCAAAATCCAAAAGGAAAACCCAGCGCCATGTTAGCCGCTTTTCTGTTGCCACGCTGAACACCTCCACGAAGAAAGCTTATAGAAGAGGAAAGTCTATTTGGGCTTACGGTTGGAGATGCGGAAGAGGGTACCACGGTAGGGAGGCATGGGAGCGGGCAGCAAGAGAGGAGCTGAGCGAGCGCGTCTCAGCCACCAGCGTGAAGCAGAAGTGGGGTGAGGCTGCAGACACCCAAAACCTCTAGTGACAGCTTCCCTCAGTAGGGCTGTGACGACGCCTAACCCTCCCAAACAGCACCACCAACTAGAGACCAGAGTGTTCCAGCGCCTGAAGGTGTGAGGCACACTTCTCCTTCACATCACCCCAAGATGCTCAGCGATCTGAAAATAATACAGGGAGGTTGTGTTTTTGTTTTTGCTGTCTCTTGCTTTGTTTTGTTTTCTTTTTTATGTTTCTGTCTAAGTGTATTAGTCAGGGTTCTCTAAAGGAACAGAACTGATGGAATTAATATACATGTATAATATATTATACATTATATATAATGTATCATTACATATATATGTATATATATGTGTATATATATATATATATATATATATGTATATATGCCTCTTAAGGGGGGATTTATCAGACTGGCTTACAGGATGTGATCTGCATAGTCTCACAGCAGCTACCTCACACTTTGAGGTCGAGAATCTGGTAGCTGTTCATGTACAAGGCTAGATGTCTCAGCAGTCCCCATCTGGTGCTGGAGAGCTACTGTTCTTCAGCCTCCATTGGAATCCTGAAGAAGCTGGTTCTGCTACCAGTGAAGGAATGTGGAAGGAACAGGACAGAGGAACTTGCCGGCAAGATGGAAGGTGAGCGGCAAGAAGCAAAGTTCCCTTCTTCCGTCACCTTTTATCTGGACCGTCGCCAGAAGGTGCTGATGTTTAGGGTGGTCCTCCCTGCTCCAAAGAATCTTATCAAGAAAATTCCTCACAGAAGCGCCCAGCAGCTGGGTTTCAGTTGATTCCAGGTATGATCAAGTTGACAGTCAAAATTAACCATCATGGGGGGCTGGGAGGGCTTAAAAATCTTTCTGAGCGGGAGCAGTGTTGAAAAATTAGGTGAGAGCAGAGAGCAATGTGTGCCTACTGAGATCTCCTTTTCCCACCTAAGCCACATTAACTCAGGCCCAGAGCAGAGTATCTCACTTGAAGTTCCAAGGATGCTGTCCAAGAGGCCACTCAGTCACAGCATAAGACAGGAGCCAGTCTGTGTAACACCCACACAAGGTTGTGAAAGGGCCAGAGATCCACAGGTTCTCCTGATTGGACCAAGGGGAATGTACAGTGTGTGAGATGGTTAAGGGGAGGCCAGGCCGCAGTCTGAGAGTGCTTCCCTCCCTATCCTAGGAGGCAGTACTTTTGGAAGTTAAGTCATGAGGACAGGACAGGTGTCAGAAGAAGAAACCCTCACAGCCCTTCACAGAAGGACACAGCAGACAATATCTGGAAGAAAACTTTCAATAGACACCAACCCAGTGGTGTCCTTCATCTTGGGCTATCCACACTCTAGAACCTTCCTGGACATCAGCCGCTTGGTTTGCTACATTTTGTTATAGCAGTCCCAGCTACAAGAGGATGCAGCAGCAGAATTCAGAGACTGAGGCCAACAACCTTAAGGACATCTCTGAGAGGACGAGCCCTGGACTAGAAGGCTAGGGGTTTCCAAATCTAGACTTCTAGCATTGCTAGTGTCCTCCCATCTGTGAGTTTAGTCACTTCCAGAAGAAGAGAAGGGTAGAATGCTGCAATGACCCCATCCCTAACTGGATCACACCCCTTAAAGCAATAAGACCTTAATGAGGTCTCAGTGCAGGGTCGATGGCCAACCACCTGTGGGTCTGCGTCTATTCCATAACTATTAAGGCAGCAAAACCGTTAGCCTTTACCTAAGTAAGAAATGAGTCTAAAGTTAAGCAAAACCAAAATAAAGCACAGCAAGAGTTATTTTTGCTTTGCAGTCCAGATCCCCTGGAATCTCATTGAACTGAAACTGAGAATCTTTGCAGGAATTTAATGTGTCTGTCCAGTTAACAGCCAGTTAGCATGCCTGGTAAATGAACATATATGTGTTAATTGAGCTCATCTACTGTTCTTGATCCCTGAACCTAATTACTCAGGCTAAAGTTATTTAAAAATCAAACATTTTCATCTCTGAGGTAAATACTGGGGGAGGATCAGGTATAAATATTTCTTTTATGTTGTAATTAACATTTAAATTAATAAAGAGAGAGCTGGCCATTTGTTATTCCTTTAGAAAAAAAGGAACATGCAAATACAACTCTATTAAATCAGGTAACACTGATTTTTCTTCAAAAAAAAAATCCCTATAGAATTAATCTACGTCCATGATAAAACCTTGTCTCTCAAAAAAAATTAGCAAAAACATAGGCTTTGGGTTTTTATCAGCTTGCAGTTTGTTGAATTCTGCACATGAACATGTTTATAGACTTGGGGCTGTCTGTAAACACCTTTCACTACAGAAGCACTGTGCTTTTAGCAAGTATAGGAACTGAAACTCTCTTCACGGATTTCCACAAAATATGAAACCCTCTCCACACACACACATTCGTGTTCCTCATCCTCCAAAACCTCTCACACAATAATTAAAGTCTTTATCGGTGTCCCCATGTGCTAAGCAGCAATCTAGTCTTCCTAAAAATAAATGCACACGGGAAATTCCTCACAACGATCAGCAAACAGCAATTATTATTGCCTGTTATTAAAATGCTCCCAGCTAATTGCACAGATGCTAACAGTGAGATTACCTTAAAAGGCTGGATACCAAAGGGGAGTCTGTCAGAGTCTTGAGCAGTTTAGAAACGTTTGGTAAATATTTGTGAGGAACCATTAACAATAGGTAAACAATGCAATGCCTGCAAAGAAAAAATGTACTTGAAGAACTGAAGAAGAACGTTCCCCCATAGATGCTGAAAATGAATTGTTTTAAAGTGAAAGCCTGAATACAGGCCTGAAGAAAATTACCAAGCATATTGTTGTCTAAGCACCCTTTGTTGTATACACAGCATATCCACCTTGGACTGTATTTTAAGAGGCATTTTTCTTTAGGGTGTATTTTACTCCAGCAATGATTTACATAAAACTCAAAGACCTCAGCCCTTCTCGATCTTCTTTTGCATTTTGATCCCAATAGAAATGGAGTGTTACCTTTTGTCACAAGTACTCATCATACTTGTGTGTGTGCATGTACACACACACACACACACACACACACACACACACACACACACACACACAAGATATGCCCAAGTGTGGCAGTGCGTGATAGATACTTTATAGACAGAAGGGGGTGGAGCAAGCTGATGAGAGCATTCTGAGATACAAAGAAAAGCCTAGTCATGGACCATGAAATACCTCGGAAGGTACCCTGGCTCAATTAAAATCCAACTTTGATCAAATATTTGGTTTAAAGAGAAAATGGTGTCTCTTCAGTGAGAACTTTTCCTGACAGCTGCTCTTGGGGGGAAGCAGGTGGTTGGGTCTACCCCGAGGGCTTCAGAAATATTAATATTTAAGCCTCTCACGTTTCACTAAAGTTCACGGCCGCTTCCTACTGCCTGGAGGAAGACACAGCAGGAAAATCATAAGCCACAAAGTGGGGAATGCCTTCTAATTTAGCCAGAGCGGGTCTGTTTAGCTGAATCCATGTCTCGGCCTCTCTTATTTGCTGCGAGCTCACAAAGGCAGCATATTAGAATATCAAAGCTGGCTCCTTCCTCTCTGTTCCACAAAGACATAACATGTCATCAGAAGGCAGGGTTTGCCAGGGCCATGATCTGTTTGTCTAGACGCTGGTCATTGAACTCTGTTTGTTACTAAACATTGCGTGGAATGGCAGCAAATCAAAGGGGTTTCTGAGAGCCTGTGAGACCCTTCTTCCATGAAGGCCGCCAGGGTCACTATAGACATTCTAACTTCTCAGTTCCCGCTGCTTTTAGAGGTCTGCTTTTCCCAGGGCCCAGGGCCTGACCACTAGACTAACCTCTCAGCTTCTCCTGACCCAGGACACGACCCTGAGCCATTTGGAGCCTTCAGAGGCCCTCCCCACGATTGTTCCAGTGGGCAGCATTTAATAGTTATATTCCAGCTGCTGCACGGAGAGGTCATGAAGAATGGCCAGTGATTAACATATGAAAATGGAACATGATAGGAGAGTGCTGTCAATCACAGCTCGAGTGAAGCAAAAAAAGTCACACACACACACACACACACACACACACACACACTCACATACACACACAGATGTACACAGACATATACTCATACACATACACATATACATACAGGCACACAGACTTACATGCTCACACACATACATACACACACAAGCACACAGACATATACTCATAGATAGGCACACAGAAATACACTCACATACACACACACACACACACACACACACACACACATACACACACAAGCATCCGAAGCATACCTTCTCTTCAAGATAAGACTGTGATCTTTAAAAACCTGGTCAGGTTGATTTTAAGAGAGACATAATTGGCAGATCCACAGTTATCATCCTCCTGCGTGATTGTTCGCCTAATCTTTAAATATTTAAATTCCTAACTTCTGAAAGACTGGACCTAGAAGATAAAGCAAAATGGATACTTTCAGTTTTCCTTTAAAAACTGAGCACGACTGGAGTTGTTTTAAAGCAAAAGACCCTTCATTGCTCGAAAGGAGAATCGCCTTCAAGAAAAATCAGCTCTCCCGTGGAATACTTCGGAAACACATTGATTATGTGAGGGAAGATGGATGAGTTCCATCCACAGCACTGTAAAAAAGAAGGGGGGGGGGAGACCTATGAGTTTAGATGGGACAGGCCTACACACCAAACTCCTGGGACCCTTGCTTATATCTAAATGGGACCACCATGGAATCTGAGTTGACTTCCTAACTGCAAACCATGAGCCCCAAGGACTGTTAAACGCAACAAAAACAAAACACTGCCAAAGGACTCTCAGCTCCTGTGTGGTAGCAATTTAGGGATCATTCATCAGAACCACTAGATCCTGAAATGATGGCCTCGACCTTCTGGACCTGCCTCTGTGGAAGTCTGAAAGCGGTCTACAGAAGCGATGGCCTCATCCAGCCCACCGTGACCTCTGTCTGCATGTGCAGGCTTCAACTGGTGACCCATCTAACCTCAGAAGCGTCATCCCTACTCAGAATTGGGCCCATCATGACCAAGGTACTTGGGATAGCACCCCAAAGCCCACAATGTAAGGCAGGTCTTATTGTGCTGTCTCAGTGAAGCTGGGGGATGCACCTCCTGTTTGCTTGAGCCTTTAGAGGGAAAGATTAATAAAGTCTGGTATCCTGATTATTATCATCATCCCTGTCAAACACTCCCGAATTAAGGAAATTAAAACAAATATATTGTTTATGTCCTTCAATGAGATTCTATTTACCCATCTAGACGGCATGTATCACTCTGGATCAGGTACCCAGAGCCTCTGCTTCTGAGTTGATCCTGCAGCCCCAGGCCCTATAAGGTAGATGTCCATAAATGCCAAGACGATGATTGAATTACAGTGAATTAAACTGAACACATTTCAAAATGTCAACACAAAAGAGCAGACAGTCGTTTTCACCCAAGTTCCCATAATAAATTATTTTGTTTAAAGATTAATGAATGAATCTTAAATAAAAACAGAAAAAGCAGCCAGGCATGGTGCCTCACATCTACAATCTCAGCACTCAGAAGACAGGAGGATTATCACAAGTTCCAGGCCAGCCTGGGCTACAGAATCAACTCCAGGCTAGCTTGGGCTACAGTGTGAGACCCTGTCTGAAAAACAAAGGAAGAAAAGATAGGTCTCCACACTCCTAACTCAGGCACTGACTTTTCCTTCCTCTTTTTAATTGCTAAAGGAATCTTTGTTCAAAGGCTGCAAGTTATAATTTAACTCTCAAGTTAACTATAGGTCCCCTTGTCTTTCGAGTCATACTAACAATAAAGTCTTCAATTATTTTTTTTTAATTAAACAAAGGAAAAATCATGCTATATAAAAGATCCAGACAGGTTGTATACATTATGAAATACCAAAGAATTAAGAAAGGAAGAAAGAAAGAAAGAAAGAGAGAGAGAGAGAGAGAGAGAGAGAGAGAAAGAAAGAAAGAAAGAAAGAAAGAAAGAAAGAAAGAAAGAAAGAAAGAAAGAAAGAGAGAAAGAAAGAAAGAGAGAAAGAAAGAAAGAGAGAAAGAAAGAGAGAAAGAAAGAAAGGTCTCCTCTCTTCCCTAAAACCAATATACTGGCCATGAAAATAAGTCTGTGAGATCTTTATCCACAGAGTCCATTAGCATGAGCAACACAGGAGATTGCTGCAGAGCAACAGACAAGCACAGGAAGGCCACGAGCCTGAGAGGGTCTGGTGATTCGGTTAAAACCTCATTTGAGTGCTTGGATAATCATTTCCCTCCTGGAAAAGCATCCTGGGCCTTAAACGAAACCTAAAGCACAGGCACTGTCTTCAACCACAATGAAGAAAAAGGAAGGGGGGGGGGGGCGAGAGAGAGGGAGTACCACAAACCCACAACAATCCAACATGAAGAGAGATTATTCTTTTTAACCAGGCGCCCCTGAGACATTCCTCTCTCAAGCCCAGTTCAGGTACACAGTGGGAGCACTTAGGTTAGAGCCGAAAAACTCCTTTTGGTCAAGAGAACAGAACCTCTAGCCTGGGTGGAGACCCAGCACTCATTCCAGTGGGAGACAAGTGGAATTAGACCCTCTGGGGTACTGTACAATCTATTCCTCCTTAGGACCCCAGTGCGGTAGCTTCCAACCCTGCAGCTGCCCGCTTGCCTGAATTAGCCAGAAAAACCTAACTTCTCTTTCTCGCTTTGTCTTTGTAAAGCATGCGTTCCGTGGCATTTTGGGTTTCCCCAACCTTTGGGGCTTTCTCGCTCTTTCTCTAAAGCCTCTCCCCCTGCCCTATGGCTGCTCTCACTTCTGTGGGCCTGACTACCATGCCTCTTTAAATGGTATGGCTTTTTTCCCCTTCTCTCTTCCACTCTCTTTCTCCGGGCAGCTGCTAGATTTACAGCTCGCCTGCCTGGGGCAAGGGTTTTCTCTTAAACTAATAAAAGTGTCTTTGAGCTTCCATATGAGTCCATCCTTAAGTTATCTTATTAATGAGACTAAGAATCCCAAGAAGGCACCCCCAACATCCCCCATGTCACATCTACGTCCTCACACGCACTTTAACCGTACTGAAGCCTCCCCAACACTGGCACCTCCCTACGAAGCAACAAATCCTCTTGGCCGTGGACGCGCGATGACATCTTCTCCAGATGTGCCACGTGCTTCTTGAGCCTCTTATACCAGACCATTCTTTCTGGTCGAATCCACACAAGGAAAACTCTTTAAAAATCCATGGGAAAGGATAGTTCTACTGTGTGTAAGACAATGAACCATTTTTAAAATTCTTTTACGTGTTTTGCAAATTTTTACAGAGATCAATTTTGGCCTTTAAAGTCAGAATACATAATGTTCTTGATTTTGTTTTTCAGACAATGTCTTCTGTAGCTCCAGCTGACCTTGAACTGCTGATTCTCCTGTGCTGTGGATATCGCTCTATATAAATAAAACACTGATGGCCAGCGACCAGACAGGAAGTATAGGCGGGACAAGGAGAGAAGAGAATTGGGGAAACAGGAAGAAGGAGGAGAGACACTGCAGCCACCGCCAGAACAAGCAGCATGTAAAGACGCCAGTAAGCCACCTGCCATGTGGCAAGGTATAGATTTGTAGAAATGGGTTAATTTAAGATATAAGGACAGTTAGCAAGAAGCCTGCCACGGCCATACAGTTTATAAGTAATATAAGTGTCTGAGTGATTATTTTATACGTGGATTGTGGGACTGCGGGGCTTGGTGGAACCTGGAGAGAAGCTCTCCAGCAACACTCCTGCCTTTACTTCTAAGTCCTAGAATTCCAGGCATGGGCCACTCGGCCTGACTTATACGTACTTCAAAAATATATATTTATGTGTATGAGAGGCATGTGCACATGAGTGCAGGTGCCCAAAGGAGTTCAGAAGAAGTCAGATGCCCTGGAGCTGGATTACAAGCAGTGTGAGTTGCCCAGCCTGGGCATTAGGAGCCAAACTCAGGTCCTCTGCAAGGACAACACCAGTTCTAACCACTGACTCATCTCTCCAGCCCCTTATAGGTGTTTATTGCTATTGTTAATGTTATCAGCCTATAATGGAACCTATAATGGAATTGCTTGGCTCAGTCTTCAACTTTGTGTGAATTTTATATTTTTGGTTATGAGCCTAGCCTTTAATGGCCAAGCCATCTTTCTAGTCCTTGGGTAAGTTTTACAAGACACCTCTGCACAGACACAGCCCAGGCAGGCAGGCTGTACTTGGCCCATTCACCCCTTCTGACCAGCAACACCAACTCCAGACTCCAGAGACTGGGTCCAGAATGTTCTTCGGTGATGCAGATTGTGGCAATGCCAAGTTGTTCAGTCTTGGCCTGTCTGTACCTGTGTGTGGTTGTGTGGCCTGTCTAACCCCTCCTTCATACACTGGTCAGAAATTAATTCCTGGTCACTATGAAACCTAACCTGGCACTTAGATTTCATTCAAAGATCCCAGCATGGGGAAGGCAGAGACAGGCAGGTGGATCTTTGTGAGTTCAAGGCCATCCTGGTCTACAGAGTAAGTTTCAAGCGAGCCAGGACTATATGGTGAGACCTTGTCCCCTTCCCCTCAAATAAATAAGTAAATCCTGCCTGAAGAGGCCACTGCCAACAGTTATCTTGGGACAGCAATTTTATTTGTGTGTCAGTAGCAAGCAATCACAGGAAGGACTTCACTAAAGAAATCCAGAGCATGTCAGGGCAGACACGAAGGTACCTGGCTTCATGTCCGTTATTCCTTCTTGTAGCTTGCTCCTCATCAACTCCCAAATCTATCTCATTTTACTTTAAAAATAATGTCTCTGAACTTCCTCCCTCCTTTTCTCCCTCCCTCTCTCTGTCTCTCTCTTCCTCTCTGTCTGTCTCTGTCTCTGTCTCTGTCTCTGTCTCTCTCTCTCACACACACACACACACACACACACACACAAACCACATAAACACTGCCCTAGGTGGCCATACAAACCGCCTACTATGGAGGACAGTCACTTGTAACATTCATTCTCCATCACAGTGCTTTCTCCAGACATGCTGAACGCTCCTGGAACCCACATGCTGGAATAGTCTATCTCCTGATCAAATCTGAAGTGTGTGTGTGTGTGTGTGTGTGTGTGTGTGTGTGTGTGTGTGTGTGTGTCTGTCTGTCTGTCTGTCTGTCTGTCTGTCTGTGTCTGTGTGTCTGTGTGTCTGTGTGTGTGTGTGTGTGTGTGTGTGTGTGTGTGTGTGTGTGTGTGTACTCACAGCCCTAACCTTTCCCAAGTTGATCAGCTTCCAAGACAGCAGTTAGAAGGTATGAGAATGAAACAACTATGTGCATCCCGGCATGAGCATCCGAGGAGAGAGGGAGTCGGGGAGAAAGTGACGCACTATCCAGGCAAACGAGCAGAGTGAAGTGTGGATATCAGAACTGGGTATACAATTTGGAGGGTCAGTTTAAAATGAAAACACGGATCCTTTCTCCCCAAAATATCGGGAATTCCAAGACTACCACAGGAGAACATTAAACCCGGATATGGGTTCCTTCTTAGCATGGGACCCTGTGTGTCTGCACAGATCATACATCCATGGAGTTGGCCTTGTTGGCCAACAGCGGTGATGTCACTGGCTTTGATGTCTATATGAGCAGCAGCCTTGAGGGCTGGAGAGAGAAGATAGGTGGAGAAATAAAGACAATGAAAACTTAAGTGATCAAAGGACATAGACTCTAGGTCTGCCTGTACATGTAGACAGCAACAGGCAATTTCCAAATTTTTCATATAGACGGGACATTAATGGCACATTACTGTGATGCTAGTCACTGTTATTTATAAAATATTGTGATGGCTGTTGTTGGTTCTCAATTTGACTATATCTGGAATTAACGAAAACCCAAAACCTGTGAGGGTTTGTTTTGTTTTGTTTTTTTCTTAATTGGATCATTTGAAGTGGGAAGACCCACTTCTAATCTGGATTTTTGAGGTGGAAAGACCCACCTCTAATCCATATCTTTTGAGGTGAGAAGACCCACCTCTAATCCGGGCCACACCCTCCGCTTGGAGACAAAAGCAGGCTCTCTCTGCCTGTTGTCTCCCACCCTTGCCAACACATTCGTTCCTTCACTGGCATCGGAGCCCGCTTCTTCAGGATTCCGGTGTACACTGAAGACCAGCTGAGACATCCAGCCTGTCGACTGAACAACTACTGGATTCTTGGACCTTCCATAGATAGACAGTCGTTGTTGGACTAGCTGGACCACAGCCTGTGAGTCATCTTAATACATTCCATATATGGAGAGACAGAGAAAGAGAAAGAGAGAGATTCATTCTACAAGTTCTGTTGCTCTGGAGAACCCTGACTAATACAAATACAATTTGTCAGCTCCTGCTTCCACAAATGATGAGATGTTTCATGGACGCCTCGTCCAATCCAAGAGGGCAGCTTCATTGTCTCAGAGCTGGACAGAATTCAAATCACTTTGGGGGGAAAAAACGCAAAGTCATAATGTTCTCCCCTTTGTTCAGAGAGAAGTTAGCTGTGAATGAATTTGCAGTTTCCCAAGCTGCAAAATACAGTAGAGAGTACTCTCCCCTCTGGAAACTTGTGCACCATGCCAGGCCCACATTCCTAACAGGACAAGTCTTTTCTCTCACAAGAACCCAGGAACTCCTCAAGCCAGCCCTCATGGAATTCTCTAGCTTCCTTCATTCCCACAATTCCCTCCTCCCAGGTTTCGGCAGGGATCCCGACATGTAAATTTATGTACATATTTTTAAACCAATTATTTTCCTTTTATGTTCAAAAAGTGGTTGGAGCTGAGTTTTTCATTTTTTTTTTTCACAAAATTCATAGGCTCCCAAATCTCTCCAAGCTGGATTCCCCATCCTTCATAACCAGTGAAAGAAACAGAAATGCCCGGACACCAACTCTCCAGCCTGCCAAGTCCAGAAACTGCCCTGTAGTGTAAATCGCTCTGTAAGGAGAAAAGAGAAAACATTGAAATTCTAAAACTGGCCCTCAAAAAGTCATGCTGAGGTGGATGAATGGTTTGTGGAGCTGTAAAAACATATTCTGGCCTTGTATGAACATATCCTTGGCTTTCAAACATATGAGCCACATCGTTATTAATGGTTCGATGTATACACTGCCTGGTTCTTCCTACTCAGTTATCAAGCCCACATACACCACAGTACCTCCTCTGGGGGGACTAAGAAAAAACATGAAATTCCAAAGGCCTGCAGCTGAAATAGGCATGCTTCATTCCTAGTGGCTGTTTTTCTTGTGGAAGAGGCCTGAAAACAACTAAGATTGATTGACAGCCTCCTCCAGGCTCTGTCCCACGCTAAGTGCTTCTGTGAACGTTTCTTCCAAGAGACACTCCAATTTACACTCAGGTGATATTCTCAAGCTCACATAGCTGACCTGCAGGAGAGCTGGGATTCAAAGCCAGGTCAGAAGGTCCCCAAACCTTCTTCTTTCTACTCGCCCACCACCGTGGCTGGTGCAGTAGCCAAGCTGACCACACAGCTGGATGGCACGTTCTAAACTTCAGGAAAGGATGAACCCCTGGAGCTCAGAGCTCCTGACTTGACCTCCCTCCCTCCGTAAGCGGGGGAGCTTTGAGCAAGTAACTTAAACCGTGAGCTTCTATGCCCAACGCCACGTTGAGAGAGAGATTTTAAAGATCTGAATGAATTAACACACATGAAGCCTTCTGAACAGTGCCTGGTCCATAGAAAGTAGATGGTAAAGCGTTAGATACTGAGACACGCCCCAAAGCATGTCTGAAGCAGGCCTAGAGCCCTGTAATGTTCTTTGGATTCAAAGAGGCTGTATCCACTGTGGGAAGCTATGGAACCCCATTGGCAGCCCCATGTCCGGTACTCCCACCTTGAGGTCAGGATGATGTAAAACTCAGCAGCAGGGCAGAGCCAGCAGGTGGTCTGTGACAACCCATGTGCCCCTTGACAGGACTTTAAACGCCCCTTGACAGGACTTTAAACTCGTCCCTAGAGCACCACAGAAAGAACCAACACTATCACTGCTGTGGCGGAAGCGGGTGAGTCCCTTTTCCTCATCTGGTGCCTCGGAGAAAAGCCATCAACCTGATGAAGCTGAAACCATTTGCAAATGCTAGGGGAGTGTGTCAAGGAGCGCCCTATTCATTCCCCTTTATGATTATAATAAAATGGTTGGGTGACGCCGGGGGACCTGCCAGTCTCCCAAACCAATCCCTGTAGCTCCCCCAAGGGAGAGCCACCCTGGAGCCAGAAGAACTTTCCCAGCGTGGGGCCTGTGACATTTTCATCAGCGACAGAGCTGCTTTTTTCCTTCAAAGCTGCATCCCAGAGATTAATGGTTCAATTTGCAGCTGCTTAATCGCGATCTGGGGAGCCCTCCCTCTGTCGTTTGCCCCCGGCTTGGCCCTCGGATTTGTGGTTAATGGGGCAGGTAGAGAAGCTGTTTCTTTCCCCTTGACTGGGTGTGTTTATTCTGATCCCATCCTCCATCCGTCCCCGTGTCTTAATCTTAGCCTTGCTCAGGTGGAGTGTTCCTCCACACGTCTCTATCAATGGCCGCCATTGACTCTCGAGAAACTGATAACTTCAGCAAATGCTCAGCTGGCTGCTTCTGAGGAACACATCCCCAAGGGGGCAGATAACAACAAAAGGCTTAAGGCAAGAACAAAAAAAACAATGCTCGGGCTTCCCAGCAAGGCTGTTATCATGTACAGCATCTAGAGCCCCATTTGCGCTTTTGCTGGGGACACAAGAATCCCTAAGATCAGACAAGAATGGCTTGGTTTTGCTTGTTAGTTTCTCTGGAGCCTCCTTCTCCCCTCCCTGCCCCATATCTTTGCCTTTCTGCTCACTCTCTGCATGCTGCATTTACCCTTTCAGGGAAGCGGTTCCCTGAGGAAAACACTCCTTCAGGGACAATGACATGATCCTAACTTTGGGTTTGAGTCTATCAGACTCCAGAATATTTGTCGCCGTAAGCCTGGAAGTCTACTCCCCAGGACACAGCTCGCTCAGTGATGTGGCCCACAGCTTTGCCTGAGATTAGCCCTGAAGTTGCTTAGGGGGAGGGCCTTTTCACACTAGGTAGGCTGGGACTGCCCGGCTTACAGAAATGTCAGCTGACTTGGCTTGGGGACCACCAAGGACACAGGATCCCATAGCTTTTTGTGTTCTGTGTGGGGAGTTCTGGTTCTCCCGGATGATCCGAGAACCCTTCCCCACACTTCATTCCTGGGGTTTCCGTGTCAGGACAGAGTTGTCCCCAACAGGCCTGAAACAATTTGGGCTGATTTTCCTGTGGCTGCAATTAGCAGTCCTAGAAGGGGAATAATGTGTGTTGAGTCATTTGTTATAAAAATTTGTTGAAGTTCTCATGAGTTGGAGTGTAAGCAGAATCAAGCTATTGTTAAGATAAATCCAATATCTCCGATGCGGTTATATAAAATGGCCTGTAGGGCTTCAGTATTTGCATCGGTTCGACCGTATCATCAGCCAATTAGAAGGATTGTGGCCTGTTCTTTCCGTGATGTGAAATCCTGCTTCCATCATGCTAACAAACACCTTTTGTGAGAGGTCCCCCTGAGGTCAGATGTGTTAAGTTCCAGCTTGTGTTCTGTTTGGATCGGGTGACAGACTTCAGCATGAGTGGGACACTAGACTGGGTCGAGCCTTCACCAACGATATCACTCCAAAGGGACCAGCTTTGGGGACCCAGCCTGAGCCTTACGTTTTTTTGTTCATGCAAGCGTATAATCTCACCTGATGTACATCAACGAACATTTCCCCCAACAAAAGATATTTCTAACATACCTTCTAATTAAGTCATCAGCCAGAGCAGACTCTCGCTAGTTGACTTAGGACTGTAGTAATGCCTCCGCATCACCCAGTCAGGACCTTTACAACTCTCTCTCACTTCTGAAGTCCCAATCCCTGTATTAACACCAACCAGCTGGGCTGGGGGAGCAGCCCAGTGATAAAACACATTCTTTGCATGTGCAAAGTCCTGGGTTTGGCCTCAGTGCTTCACTCGGGGTGAAGTAGACAGGAATTCTTTCATGGAGGCATTTGGTGTTTGAAAGATATAACTCTAAGGACACGCAGCTCTCCCGCCTCCCCCAAGTCCTCCTCTTCCTCCTCCTTCTCTTGGGCATTCTCCACTTGCAAAAGCACAAACACTTGGGCAGCTCTTTCTGGCTCACAGAACCAGGGGTCTTTGGCCAATGGCTTACAGTTGAGTTCCAGGAACACTCTCACATTACTGTGCTCAGCTTACACACTGTAAATCCAGTTTTAAACCCCAATAACTTCCTCTTTCTCCACCCTGCAAGTTGCCTAGCTCCTTCGCCGGCCCCAACTCTTGGCACACACTCACTTATTCAGCAAATATTGACTTAAGCACCTGTAGACAATGTGCTGACTCAAGGCCCAATCTCGTAGCTAAATCGGCTTCTGTCTTTGGCCCACATAAATTCCTCCCACACAGAAGTGGAGACACAGTGTTTTCTTTTACTGATAAGAGACTATGAAAACCTTCAAGATCTTGTCCTGTGGTAACCTCCAAGGACAGTGACAGGCAGGTTATCCCAGAGTCGTCGTGGGCAGAAACACTCCCAGACCAAATTAAGATGCTCACACTGCACAGTGCATTAAATTCATCTCAAACACCTGATGGGGTCAAAAAGCCATAGCTTAGGCTACGTTAACACACTTAAGACATTCTAAAAGCAAAGAGAAATGTTCATATGACCTGTCACTCAGTTTCCGCCCATGAGCTTTCTCTGCCAATGATAAGGTTATAAGGATCTGAGCTGAGATTGGAACCAGAGGGCCCAACAGAAGGGAGTTTACCTGGAGCCAAAGATGCATTCTTCCTCTACCACTGAACAAGGAACCTAGTAGTTAGCTTGCCAAGTGGGTTTCATGGGGAAAAAAACAAATGTAGATCCACGGAGAAACCATAACACACATATGTGGGCACTGCCAACCCAACATGATGAGTATATGTCTTTATTTTTCCATTCCATCTTTATCTAAAACTAGTCACCGTGTTTGATACCATTATATATTAGATTCTAACTTTAACATGTCCTTCAGGTTATTCACTTACCACCTCTGTTTAGCGTTTCTTAGGAATCCTATCTGACTCTCAGAAGCTGCTGGCTCCTTCCTCTTTTTCTGCATGCCTGATATATCCAATAAGGTGCACTTTGGGGGAGGGGGATGGCAAGATGGTCTGATGACATGTGTTCCAGCCCTGGATGGAAGGAGAGAACTGATTCCCACAAGCTGTCCTTTTACTTCCACATACATGTCATGGTATGCGCAATGCATACTCACTAGCTCAGTGTTCTTAAATGTACACTTAATATGGTTAATATATCTTATGAATCTGAAATGCTCTGTCTGGAATTATTTGAATAGTATCAATAGAGCAGAAAACCCAGTAGAGATGCCTTCAATGAAGACGTAGGCTATAAAATAGTACATATAATGATTATTAGCACATAAGAATATGGAGGTACAGCCAGGCGGTGGTGGCGGCGGCGGCGGCGGCGGCGGCGGCGGCGGCGGCGGCGGCGGCGGCGCACGCCTTTAATCCCAGCACTCGGGAGGCAGAGCCAGGCAGATCTCTGTGAGTTTGAGGCCAGCCTGGGCTACAGAGTGAGTTCCAGGAAAGGCGCAAAGCTACACAGAGAAACCCTGTCTCGAAAAAAAAAAAAAATGGAGGTACATGGGTTATAATTGGAAGGCAGTGTATAAACTGGAAAATTGTGCTTAGATACAATTACCACTAGTAGCTTTTGTTTCAAAACTTTCTTTGAGACCAATGTAAAATAATTAAATATTTCTAAGAAGTCCAGTAGGGAATAATTAATGGCAAAACCAAGGCTATGTTTAAAGAATATGGTGGAGTAACACTGGGATCTTGCAGAAACATATGGGTCCTAAACCATGCATCTCTAAGTAAGAACTTAGCAGGCCTGGAGAGGCGGCTGGGTGGTTAAGAGAACCAGGAGACCCAGGTTCAGTTCCCAGCTCCTAAGTCTGGAGGCTCACAACTGCCTGTAACTCCAGCTTCAGGGGATCAGACATCCTTTTCTGGTCTCCCAGGCACAACACTCACACGCACAAACCCCCACACAACCACACACATATCCATATTTTAAAAAGAAATCTTTTAGAGAATAAAGAACTTCGACAACTTAACACACACACATTCTATTTAGAATTCATAGCATACGTTTTTGTTTTAGGCAATACATTTCCTTTTGTTTATAATCACTGAAGGTTTATTGTAAATCCACTCAAAGTTTCAATATAAAGCAGAGAAAGCTGAAATTACTTCTCTGTACTTTGGTGGACTTCCCACCTTACCTCGAATGACTGAAGCAAAACCTCTCTGCTCTTCCCACGTTTTTTCCCTTCTAAGTAATTTTCCCAGAATTCCCATAGGCCCTCGGTTACCATGTCGTCGCAGGTTAATCTCTTAGGTTCGTATTTAGCCTATGCATCGGTCTCTCAAAAGAGACAGAGAAGGGGAGCAGTTCTAGGACTCCCAAATGCTGAGAATTTTTGAAAGTGTATCGAACTGAAGAAATGTTAGGCAATTTTCAAGAAATGAGAGTCCCTCAGCGGCTTCCCACTAAAGATCTGCCAAACCCACTTGCAGTTTAGTGAGAACTGAGCGTTCCTTTCATCAAATGGCCCAACAATTCACCTTCTGCACGTGATGACATGAATAGATAGACCAGTTACATTTTTATCTTTTGGACTTTGCTGAACTGCCCAAGTTGAAGAATGTGTGACTTGAGCATGGACAGACAGCTTGAAATTTTCAAATGCCAACTAAAAAATTTAGAAGGTTCCTGAAGTGGATAAGGGTTATCTTTTTAAGCCATTTAAATGCTTAAGCAACTAAAACTGCAGAATAATTGTTCAAGTGAAGCTTAAGCCAATTCAAATAGAGCCCTTCTCATATTCATCACTAATAAAGCCACCATCCCTGCCAATGTAGCTTACGCTTGTCTTTAAACTTTCCTACTGAACTTGCTTGTAGGAAGTACTATCCGTTCATCAGACTTGGGCAAACAAAAGCATTGATTCTGATAAAAATCATAATGCATTTTTGTTTGCTCAAAGCCAATCTTTTCGATCACCCTATTATGCGAATAAAGAATATTATTATAGGCTCCAACAAGGTGGCTCAGCAGATTAAGGCATTTGTCTCAAACCTGATGACCTAAGTTGGATCCTCAGGTTCCACGTGGTATCGAGAGAGAACCCACTCTTACAAGCTACCCCCCTAACCATCACATCGGCACCACAGGGTGCACAAACTCACACACATACAAAATAAATCAATGTAGGGAAACATAAACAGGAAAGAGAGCTTTGTTTGAAAGACACAGTTCTCACTGAGAACTATGAAACTCATACTGAATTTATACTTAGTAAGTAATGGTAAGAATAGGAACATCATATGTGAGAAAATAATGATGAGACATCTATTTAAATCTGTTGGAACTTGTACATGGCCATGAGCTCAGTTACCCAGATAGATGGCTCCAACCAGGCCACTATTTCTTGAACCTATTTTAGATTCTCATTTCATTTGGTTCTAAGGTTACGTTTTAAAGATTTGGACTTTAAAAAAAAATTATGCACAGGAGAAAAGGTGTGTGTGTGTGTGTGTGTGTGTGTGTGTGTGTGTGTGTGTGTGTGTGTGTGTGTGTGTGCAGGTTCCTGCCAAGGTGAAAGGTGTCAGTGTTTCTAGAGTTGTAGCTATAGGAGGTTGTGAGCTGCTCAAGGAGTGGAAATCAGGTCCTCTGTAAGAGCGATGCATGATCTAACCACTGAGCCATCTCTCCGGGCCCCTAGGCCATTTTTTAAATGAAGAAAAGAATATCCGGATGTCATCATTGAGCACTGTTTGATCAAACATTTTCCTCACTAGCCCTGACTTCTAAAGACTTTTGATGGTTTATGAGAATCAATTCATCTTCCAGGTATAAAGATTTATTAACAAGGAATAGAATGAATACATTCGGAGAAAATGCCAGAGGGGCAAAAGGATTTTTTTTTTCTTTTAAATCTCAATACTATTGATTGAAAACAGCCTAGTGCATGCTAGGGGACCGCTCCACCACTGAGCTGTAGCCCCAGCCCCCTCTAGGAGATTTTTATTCCCTTTTGGAGCTACTTTGAAATAGCTCCCAGACCTGGGTGAGTATGTGCTAACGTGGTTTCCTCTCTCTACGCTGAGAGTAATGGAGTTGTAACACAGTGGCACTTCCCATGGGTTCCCATTCCACAGCACCACAAACCGGAGTGTCACCCGGGTTGGACAGCTTCCCATAGGAATGCTACCATTGTGGGGCTTTGGGGTGGGGGGTCCAGCCTGCTTCAAAGCAGCCCTGTGGGGGTGCTGCCTGCAAATGGGTCCTGCAACTGTCCTCGGCTTCTTTATTCCCCACCCGAGCTGAACCCCTCACAAGACAGACTCAGCAGCACTTGGGGGAACCCAGGACCAATGAGATGAAGTGATTCCCTGCCCGGCAGGTGGATCAAGAGTTACTATGCATTTGAAGAGCATGCCTGTCTCGCTTCAATTAGCATTACTGGTAACAAAAGAGAGAGGTCTGGGTGAATTACTGAATAAAACCTACCTGGTGCACATGGCTGACATGTCAAGACAGGGGTCAGGGAAGTATTAAAATAGGTGTTCTTTGTTTTCGAGCTACAGGATCACAGTAGATCCATGCACAGCAACATAAGCCACGCCTCCAGGAAATCTGCCCCTCTGGGATAAAGCAATCTCCAAGCCAAATCTCAGAGGCAAGCTATGGACCTAAGTCTTCCCCTACCCGGTTCTCACTATTGCCTTCTGGACCCTCCCATGGCAACTTAGAAAATAAGAAAAGAATTGCCCAAAGGATTCCGACCCAGTCTACCACTTACCCATTCCAAGACTTGACTTTCCCATCCCATCACTAGTCATATAAAATACATCCCTGGTAAGGGGGGGCAGGGACAGTGGGAGAGTAGCTCCAGGTTCAAGGTCACTAACTAAACTAAGGGGCATTGTTCTCTGCGATTCAGGTATCTGGACCCAGCCTTCCAGAAGAACCCATTTCCTGCTCTACTCCATCCCCCATCATGATCACGTTCCTTCCAGCATGTCTGTGCACTTGCACTAAAAAGCTCAACCTGAATGCTCCCTGAGCTTCTTTGGTCACAAAAACCAAGGGTCTTCATGCTAGACCAGAGGCCTGTGGCTAGGCTGAGGTTCCTACTCAGTCTCTTGATGCCAAGCTGAACAATAGTCCCCAGACTCGACCACGGAAAGCCTCGGAGGAAAGATGCCGGGGATTGGAACTACCACTGAGCGGCTTCCCACTCGCAACACATCCTTTCAACCCACCCTCCCTCTATAAACTCCTTCCCCCGGGAGTAAGTTGTCAACATCCCAGCCAGGGGCAACTGGAGCCAACCAAGGGTCACTACCCACTCTGTCCAATAGATAGCACTCTACCCACCCCCACAAAGACAAGCACCTGTATAAATCACACCTACTCCCTGGTCTGTTTTAGTTCCCAAAACGTCTACCGATAAATATTTGTGGAAAAGCAAATCCCTGGATTTCCCTCCTGGCCTGACCACATACTAAGAAGCATTAGGACTAAGCCCTGACGATGGGTACATCAGTAACTCAACGAGGCACTTCATAAACATTGGGATCATATTCTCTCATTCCTCTGGTTGCCACAGAGACCCCTTACCACCCATCCTGATTCTTCCACTCCATGTGCTTGCCACCGATGTCTCACGATGGGGATCTTGGGCTGCACACCTTTATTCCCTAAAGCTCCCCTCCTAGAGACAGCTCCCCTGTTAGCCAGAAATGAAGCTTTCACAGCCAGGCTTGGTGCCTGGTGCCTGCAGACTGATGAGCCTTAACTCTCAGTGTATCCCAGAAACACCCCAACGCAGAGCTTGGGGTTTTCTCTTGTGAGACCCTGAAAAAATCTTTGATTACCAACTTGTGAGTCTGAGAACTGCTCTTTGGGAGACGGCAAACCTCTGGCCAGGAGTCCTTTCCTGTTCTTCTTTGCAGTGCTCTTGGGCTTTGAGGACACAGCAGGCCTTAATGGATTGAGTGACAGTGGAAGAATACGCTTACAGCGGTGTTTAATATGGACTCCTTTCTGCACAGTGTGTGTTACATTGGCTCTCAGCTATAATTGCAACCAAGCCAGGCCAGCGCTTGTCTGAGAGGGGAGAAGAGCCCAGTGTGGAGGGAGGAGACCCTCCTTACACACATTGTGCAGTGGTGATAAACTCATTTCTGCCACTTGCCACCGACCCTTCTAAGCAAAGCTGTGTGATGCAACGCTGTCGTTAGCTTCTCTGCTGGAGCTGGTGAAATGTTAACCTGTAGATAGGCATTCCTTGCCGGGCAGCACACCACTTATCTCCTTTCCCACTGTTTAATCTCTGTCCCCAAAGATGAACGTCTCACATTCCTTTCAAATGACCTGGCTCTTTGAAGCACACGCTTCTCCACACAGCTGTCCAGCTGGGGGATTTACAAGGACCACCCTAGCTCTTTCAAAGAGTGAAGGAGCTGGGCTGGGGGTGGAGCACTTGCCTGACGTGCTTGAGACGCTATGTTCAATCCCAACACTGCAATGATGATGATGATGATGATGGTGATGTTGATACCAAATTATCATCTGATTCTCGATAGAATAAAAGGTAGACACAGGGAGGCCACCAGGAACACTGGTGTCATTCCGGGTCCCATGACAGGATCTGAGCAGAGATAAAAAATCCTACCCCAGGGGCATGACTCACACCTACAAAAATGTCCACATATGTGTCTGGTTTTCATTTCATCAGGCTGAAGCTGTTCATCCTCGACTAGAATGATTCTCTCTGTTGCAGGTGGACATGTTGAGAATCTCAAAATGTTTAGTTGGTTCTTCTTAAAATTTGGTGAATAGAGCCACTAGCAGCTTCAAAGTTTTAGTACATTTAGTTGAAACTTTGGTGTGTGTACACGTTCTTGTGTAAATGATATTCAGCAAGCATCCTTAGTCCCAGGACATCAATTATCAAGTGAAATTATTATACAGCCAAAAACACTGACAACTGTCTCCTGGGGACAGACATGGCCTGCATGAAATCCTTGGTGGGATGAATACTGGGTTCTTCCTTTGGTCACATGTAAGCCACATCATTTGGTTAATGCTCATGACCTTCTAATGATGGCAAAAGAACAGGGCAGAGATCAGCCATAGTTTAATGGGCGCACAAGGCTCCGCAGTAGTTACATTCACCATTCACATGCATGAAGGACATGCTGGACATTTGTGTTTCAAAGTACAGAGGAAAAACCATGAGCACACAGGTCTGAAAGATGTGGATTGGAATATGGCGAAGGCTGCAATTTATCAACACCTTACTTAACCTCTCCAAACTATCTGTAAAGTGGGGCCACAATTCCTCCCTCACACAGTAAAATTAAAGAAAATAGCTGAGTCAAAATAGCTAGGGAATGTGGACATGATCCTGACCTCTTCCCATCTCTGCATCTCCAGTTTCTTGCCTGTAAGAGCAAACATAACCAAAGTGACTTTTAGGAAACTTGCCATCTCATACTATGAGCTAGATGTTGGGAGTAGGTGGTGAGGACCAGAAAGCAGGGCAGGTAGACAGAAACACAGGAAAGCCAAAGGTCATCCTGGGCAGGCTCAACCCAGGTCACCTGACTGCAGGAGTCCCGAGGATACTCTCCAGACATGAGTACAGACAGTTATCCCAAGGAAGACAGAAGTCTGAACAGATGTCAGTCTTCTCTGGCCTGGACTCTTGCCATGGTCCCACATCCTCTCTTCCTGGCATTCACTGTTTTCAAGGGGGACATCTACCTCACAGTCATTCAGGCATTGTGGTCTCTGTGGCGACAGACAGCCATCGTCCCTTTATTTGGGCTCTCATTCATTTGTTCTAGTTTGTTCGTAAGGGGAAGAGCCCGAGATGACGAAGTATGGAGGGTAGAGAAGAGTAAGGTCCCAGACACTCCAGATTGCTGAGGGTAAATAGCAGCACAGTCCTGGGCCAGGCGAGGCTTCTGCTGCAGAAAAGGGCCAACCACTCAAATCTCAGACTCTGAGCTGGTCAGGAGATATTTAGCTTTGCAGATAGTTGTCTCTCTCTTCTTAGAGGGGAAGGAACTGAGCCCTGGGGAGGTAAGCTGGCTTATCCAGCAATGCCCAGAATTAGTGAGAACAATGGCCAGACCTAAGCCTTGCACCTCCCTCCATTCAGGACATAGCCTCCATTTAGGTCTCTCTATGCTAGCCCAGTCTTCTTGGCAGAAGCAAAGGCAGCTCATGACCTGAAGAGAGGCAGGCTGGGAGAGCACGTTACGCTGAGTGCTGTGTCCACTTCCTTTCTGGAGAGAAATATTGCCTGTGTGTGCACTCTCTGTCTTCCTTAGGATACTCCGTTTTCAGAGGAATTTCCTCTGCTAGGAAATCCTAAGCCTGTTTGGGGTTGGCAGACTGTTGTCCTCTGTGGTCTGATGACAAGAATTACCTGGAATGAGGAAGAAGAGGGGGGATAACAAGGAGGAAGATGAGCTAACAGTGCTTCTTATGAGCCGCATGCTTTATAGCCCCGACATCATTTCATCCTTGCTGCGTCTCTATGAGGGAGATTTTAGTAGTGCCTCCACTTGACATATGAGGAATCAGGGACACAGACAGGCACATGTACCTTGGCCAAGTCATACGACCAGGTGCACCTGATTATAAATGACAATTTGGCAGGCTACTTAACACTCCAACGGACACCTGTAGTTACTTACATGGCTCATTTCAGGGAGCTCCAGTGTTCATCGTCAGCCAAATAAACCCTCTAAACTGGTTGTAGTCTAGAAGAGCAAAATACTGATGTCAAATTCACAACCCACTCTCCCTTAATCCGGTGACCTCCCCACAATGGGCTACCAGACAAAACCTTTTCTCCATGGCCACTGTTCCAAAGGCATTTCTAAAACATGACTCCTCTCCACTCTGCACAAAACTAGCAGGAAATCTTACTCACCAGCCACTTTCTTAGCAAGGCAGAGTCCCTATCTGAGCCTCTGGAGTATTTAGTGGTTTGTGAATGGCTTCTCAAACATTTGAAGAGGATATACTAAAGTTCAAGATTTAAAAAAAAAAAAAAAAACCCACCCACGAAGTCCAGAGAATCCACGGGACGGGGGAAAGTTTCTTTGCTAGTTTCGTTTACATGTACCATCTCATCTGTAAGTAGGTGCTGGCTACTAGGTCCAAAAAGACCACCAAATTTACCACTCAAAAGCCAAGGTCACCATGGGGACCTTTACCTTCACCTGAGCCACAAGCTGTGGTGTTCAAAGTTTCTCGGTTAGGATTCTGATTTAGAGGCGAACAGCATTTTCAGACAATCTAGAAAGAGAAACCACCCCTCCTGGTGCCGGTGCCTCTGGCTCCGTCAGTGCCACACATAGTCACGCCCTTGCTCCTCCATCTGGGGAAGGCCTCACAATTGGAGACTCGTTTCTAGTAAGAGTATCTGTCCGTGACAAAGAAAGATGAAGTGTTTTTTTTTTTTAATTCGTTGACTTCCCACCCTTCTTCATAAGCAAGATACAAAAGTTCATTATAATCCTCTGCCTCCAACACACATACACACACACACACACACACACACACACACACACACACACACATACACACAGAGTTGCATTCCCAAAAAGCTGCATCCTGCCCATTTGAAAAGCCCTGCCCTGGTATTTTCCTGTGTGGGAGGGACATGGTTGCACCCAAAGGCAGCACTAATGCGCATCTTCACCCCACAAGTAACACAGACTCCTGAATCCAGGATTCTAGGAAAGCTGAAAGTGGAATGGGCGCCATCTTGGTTCTCGCCCCTAGAAAAACAAATGTCAACCTTGAAGGCAGGAGGCAACATCCACATGAATGGAGACATGCCTGCCTTTTGTGTCTCTGTGTTCTGTTAGGAACATCATGTTTGTGGACGTGGACCACTGACAATCAAAAGGAAATGTTCTATTTCGAATGCCCTGCTCGCCCTGGGAAATGTGTATTCACTTGTCAAGATAAAACAACCCCGGAAGCTGCTTCTTCAGAAGTACTTAGCTCACAGCCGATCCTCTCCTCCTGTTTGTGTTTGGCAGGACCTAAAGGCTTAATTGATTGTTTTAAAAGAGCCACCTGGGCAGACTTGTTTTCCCCCCCGAAAGTCATGTTCTAAGGGGCTGGAGAATCCTCTATACAGCACACTCATGCTCAGGAAAAGGGACGGGGCAGGTGAGGTAGCTCCTAAAAACCCTGAATGAAGGCTTCTGCACCTTAGTCTGTTCTTAATATCACCATTCCGCCTTGAACTTTTTTATAATTTGCATGGCCTGCAGTTGTTAATGGTCCTCCTCATATGGCGGGTGTGCACCATCCTGCAAAACCAGGCATGGTTGCTTTCCGTGGTGTGGTGCTATAGGCTTCCCTCCTGCTCTCTGGAACTAATGACAGGACAATGCCCGGAAGCCCAGGCAGGGCCTCGGGCACACGCTTCTCTATTCCTTAGTGAGAAGTGTGTACCAGCACAGGGAGGAACCTCCTTTGAGTTCTGATCACCCAATGTGTGTTATTTGGGGTGCAAGCGCCGATCTTACTGAACCACTGCCTAGCAGGAGTTTTGATGTGAAATGCACCCAGGCTTGGCTTGATCTCAGCATTGGCAGGGTCTCTATTTGCACACTAAGTTATGAACAACAAGCAGACAGATCTGCTGAGGCGACAGAGCAGAGCCTAGTGTGCGAGATGTGGGTGAGACAGCCATGGTCACTGCTGACTCCAAGTACTGCCACGGTCCCCATTGCCACACTCCCGCTTGCGGTTGGCCAGAGCCACATGCTCCTGCCCTCTCAGCATCTCCAGGTCGGGTCCATTCTCTGCCGTCTTCAGGGTGACTTCCAGGCACAGGGCTGGGGGGGCGGGGGGCGATGCCCTCACCCAATTAACAGCTATGAAAACAAAAGAGAACCAACTTTTCCCCTAAGAGCCCACTTGACTCTTTGTACTTCCCTGTAGGACGGGATTTTTCCAGAATGTGAAAAAGGATTGAAAAAAGTTCGGACAAAAGCTGGTCTTCCTAGGACTATTACAGCCAGGGTGATGGATGCAGATGTGCATGGCTGCACCCATCTGGAATTTCGCCCTTAAATACAACAGAGCACAAAAAGTATGGAGATGCTCGGCACAGGCAGGGTTTGGATTAGTCTCTGTGGACACCAAGACAAATCTGAGCCCTCACAAGGCTCAAGTTCTAGGCTGCGACAGGATCAGGTGAGAGCTTGTGCTAACAAATCCTGAATAAGCTTGAGCTCTCCATGGACATAACATTGATGGCAGGAAATAACCCCAGGAACAAGAGAAGCATGAACTCACAAAGGAGCTGGTTCAGGTTGGAAGGGATGGAGACCCCCAGCTCACAGGGGGGGCCTCACTTGTAACTTTCACTTCCCATCCAACAAGGGCTCCTAACCAGACTCTCCGGAACCTTCTTACTCCCTGAAGCCAAACACACGCTTGTTCACGTGTCCACTCTTCTAAAGCAGCTCTCCCTCCGTGTCCTAGAGTCCCGCAGGAGTTGAGAACCTTCTGAAGTTAGCAATACTCTAGGATGCACCTGCCTCTTAGACTGAGACCTGTTTTCAAAGATGAATACGCACAAAACCTCCTTCTGTCGTCCTCTTGGTTCAGCCTCCACAGGCTGGGATTTCCTAAAGAATGTCACTAAGATTCACAGGACAAACTAAAAAGGAAAATAAAGCGCATACCACCAGAGGAACATCAAAGCCGGGTACATGCTCCTGATGCTAAGATAAGAACAGCACATGCAGGTGTGTGTGCCTGATCCTTCCTCGATGCTAGCGCTCAGAAAGCCCTCACTTTCTTTGAAAGCTGAATTCATTTACAGAACTTGCATTTTCCTATTTGTCAATATAAATACACATTTCGATTCTCTCCTAATAACTCCTGAAGGAGAGTTCACTAATCACCAAGTCTGGAAATTGCTCAGGGTCTTGCTAACTGGGTAGCTGGGAAGAGAAGCAGAGAACAGATAGACAGAAATGATGGAGAACCAGAGAAGGAAAAGAATTAAACATGAAAAGCCAGAACTCAGTCTAACAGCAAAAGGGCTTGTGTCCATAACTAGCACACTTACCCGTTATCAAGTCCTTAATGCTAATGAATTTCACAGGGTTTTCTGCGCACAGGGCCAAAGGCAGGTGAGAAGTACAGATACATTAGATCTCCCTATGCTGGGCTCCCTTCCCTGCCAGTGGATGAGAATGGCCTTCCTGATATGGGAAAGGAGAATGAAGAAAGGTATGGGTTAGGGATGCAGTTCAGTTTGCCGGAAACTTGCCTAGCATATACAAAGCTCCGGCTTCGGTCCTCGCACCCCATAAACCGGGTTTGGTGGTGCACACCTATAATCCCAACACTCAAGGTGCAGAAGCAGGAGGATCAAAAACTAAGGGTGATCCTCAGCTACAAAGAGAGTTCAAGGCAAGCCTGGGCTACACGAGACCTTGTCTCCAAGGAAAACAAAACAAAAGAAGAGAAGTGTTTAGGGAAATGAAATTCACATTTAATTCACAATGACCTTTCGTTGGATATCGGGCTCTAGACTCAGCCCTAGAAAGCAAGAAAAGAATAAAATTAAGGTCATGTCTGAAAGAATGATAATTGGCGCTGGTGGCGGCGCCAGTTGTGGTGTGTGGGGCTGGTTACAGTGGAAAGGTCACAGTCATGACAGAACCTAGTATCAGTATTCAGAGCTGTATTAGGAGAGGGGACCAAGCCTGGTAAGAGAGAAAGATGGTGGGGTGGGGGAAGAGGGAAGCAGAGCAGAGAGCAGAGAGAGAGAGCGTGGGGTCTGCATCCAGCTTTTAAGGTGCAGATTGTGCGACCATGCCACGCGTACATAGTCGCCAGCGCCCTCTGATGACGCAAGACCCCGAGCTGCGCATGTGCAGGAGTGAGGGCAGGATCCTAACAATGTCTGCAAGAAGTTCTTAATCTAGGGAAAGATACACATGGCAAGCTGCTATTTAGCATGTTCCCGTGTCATGGAGAGGCCAAAGAGAAGTTTACTTGGAGAAAACACATGCCCCTGGTAGACCACGTTGCCCTACTTTACACTTACCTCTGCCATCTGTCCAGCCCTGTCAACAACACTGTGTGCTCCTCCTCGAACACTTTGGCTTCGTTTTGTGTCGCTACAACAGAATCCCTGAAACTGGGGAACTTAAAAAGAAGAGAAATTTGTTTCTCAACATCCTAGAGTCTGGAAAATTCAAGGTGAAGGGGCTGTGACTGGTGAGGGTCTTCTCACTGCACCATGACATGGCGCATGGAGGGTCACATGATGAGACTGTACACAAGAAACAAGATGGTAGGAACAAGAGATCCCAAAGAAGAAAGACCTCACTCTTATAACAAAACTACGGAGTGATGATGAGGGCCCATCATACTTCACTCTCCTGACCTAATCTCTGAGGCCCAACCCCCAACCCTGTCACAATGAGGTCGAAGTTCCCAGGAGATGAGTTCAGGAGAGCAGAAACCATTTAAACTATGGCAACACATAAGCCAAAAGTCACATTAAAAAACAGCTCCTCGCATCAAAGCATCTCACGGCAGAGTTCTAAGATAAAGATTTCTCTATATTTTGGTTACAAGGATGTGATAGCCATTCTTGGTTATCTACTTGACTACATCTGGAGTTAACTAAAACCCAAATGACAGGGCACACCTGTAAAGGATTTCTTCTTAATTAAATCATTCGAAGTGGGAAGGCCCACTTCTAAGCCAGACCTTTGAGGTGGGAAGACACTTTTACTCTGGGCCATACCTTCGGCTGGCAGTCTATATAAAGAAAATGGAAGAAGGAAGGGGGTGTGTTTGCCCTCACCTTGTAAGCACATCCATTCCTTCACTGGCATTGGAATCTTCTTCTTTGGGATTCCAGCATGGACAAAAGACCAGCTGAGACACCCATTCTTGTGGACTGAACCACTACTGGATTCTTGAACCTTCCATTCATAGGCAGCCATTATTGGATTAGCTGGACCACAGCCTGTAAGTCATTCTAATAAATCCTCTCTCTATATACAGAGAGAATCATTCTATAAATCCTATTACTCTAGAGAAACCTGACTCAATACAAGGAAAAATACCTCCTTCTGCTTCTCAGAAAACATGGAAAAAGAAAAGACAAATACATGCATACACACATACACATGCCTCCACCCTACTGGAGTGATAAAATGATGAAATTCTGCTTCTTATTCTGCAAATCTGAGTTTTGTCAGAAAGCTACTTCACCAGAGTGTAATGAGATCTCAGGCTGTTAGCTTCATCAAGGTGGGAAAGCCTGGGCACTCAGTCTGGGGCCTCCGACCATCTTGGCACCAATCCACTTGTTAGTCAAGCTCCAACAAGAAGCTTCTCCTTGGTTCTATTTCCCAGACCTATTTCTGTCACCAAGAAAGCCACACCTTTTTGTGTGGGCCTCAGTCCAATTCCAGTGCAAAACCACGCTTAGCATTGCCATGGGAACCTTTCCAGGGCTCACAGAAAGAGATGTTGATGTGGAAGCAGATGTGGGCAGGGGAAAGAGAACAAGACATGCTGACCCTGAGGTCTACTGGGGCAGGGGCAAGGGTAAAGGAAAGGGATCAGATGAAACAGCACGTGTGCTGGCAAAATGCCTGGCTTCTTAAACCTGAACGTCTTGGAGCCATCACCAACCCACCCTCACCAAGCCCACTTGTCTCTCCATGAAGTTCCCTTCCAGAACCCCAAACCTGGACCAGGCAAGTGGACACCACCGATGATCAGTAGGGACTTCCTCTCTGCTGCTGCAGGAAATGAGGAGATTCCACACCCTGTAATCCTCACCTACAGAGTGGCATCGGTTTCCTCACACAAGGACTCATATCCCTTGCTTTCCCCTCCATCTGAGCAGTACAGCTCCTAACAAGGGATGTCATCAACAGTACTTGCGGAGACTACAGCAATCTACTCAATTGTGCCCTCCCTATCGACTCCCTGAGCCCTTCCCACATGCCTCCTTCAGAGCTGCCCCCAAACTAGTATCATTCTGCACATGCTTAAAATCATCACAAGCCCCTCTTTCTCGGTCCTGGGGAACAGAAGTTCCAATGCTGCTGGATACCAAATGCTCGGCTCAATTTGAAATGACACACACACACACACACACACACACACACACACACACACACAGAATGATGTGTTGGAATTCTTGGCTCCCAGATGGTAGAACTACTTTGGGAGGTTGAGGTCTCACTTCTGGTCTCAGCTCTCTGATTCACCATCTGTCAATAGGGGAGCAAGGTGCTCAGCCAGCTCCCACTGGCAGCTTCCACAACCATAGACAGAGCTGACCACCGCCATGATGGACCTCTTCTCCTTTAAGTTGCCTCTGCCAGGTATTTCGCCTGTAGCCACAAGAGAAGTAACTAATACATCAAATGAGACATGTTCTAATCTATACTTCTCTCTAAACCTGTGGGCTACTACCTCCTACCTCGCTGCACCACAGTAACCCACCCATGCTAACCTTCTTGCTGTCCCCCTGAATGGAATGGTTTGGTCAGTCAAAGCAAAATGGAAACTACTGAAATGATGTAGAACTTGAGACAGAGAGACAGGAACTGTGGATGTTTAGGGAAGAGACAGAAAGTAAAGGATGAGATATCGGTTTGACAGGTATGTCGCATTGCAGCGAACTTCCTCCATGTCTGCTGTCCAGTCTTGGGTCCAGAGGAAAGCACCTCAATGGTCAACTGTAGTTTGGGGCATGGTTCTACTGACTTCAGGTTGAATGTCACTCATTCAGCTCCCTCCTAGCAGGAAGAGCAATGGGAAGGCAGTCCTTCCTGACAGTAATACAGTGGTGGAGGGCTGGCAGGTAGAAAGAAGTCAATGTAACATAAGGAGAGAGTACAGAAAGTGTCACATGAAAACTAAGGGTCATGACCCTCATTCTTCTTCATTCTTGAGTACTGCACCACACACACACACACACACACACACACACACACACACTCCCAGCACTACCACCCACTCTTCCTGATGTATCCCAACTTTTCCTTGTGAGCTTAGCTGTGATGTTACCTGATGGGTGATGTCATTTTGTATGCTGTGAATGTGTTGCTCTGATGGGCTGATTAATAAAATGCCAATTGGCCAGTAGCCAGGCAGGAAGTATAGGCGGGATAAGCAGACAAGGAAAATTCTGGGAAGGGGAAGGCTGAGTCAGGAGATGCCAGCCCACCGTCCAGGGAGCAGCATGTAATGGCACACAGGTAAAGCCATGGAACATGTGGTGACATATAGATTATCAGAAATGGGCTGAGTCTAAATGTAAGAGCTAGTCAGTGGTAGGCCTGAGCTAATGGCCTAGCAGTTTTAATTAATATAAGCCTCTGTGTGTTTACTTGGGTCTGAGCGGCTGCAGACCAGGTGGGACACAGGAAAACTTCAGCTACAATTACCTCCCCTGGTGAATCTTCTTTGACTTTCATAGGTAGTGTTTAGACCCTTCTATAGATGGACTTTTCTTTCCCATCAGCCAGTTTCCAAATAATCCCACAGAGACTTATTATTAATTATAAATGCTCAGCCAAAAGCTCAGGCTTGTTATTACCTAACTGTTACATTTTAAAATAACCCATATTTCTTATCTACGCTCTGCCACATGGCTCAGTACCTTTTTTCAGTACAGAAAGTTCATCACCTGCTTCCTCAGCATCTACTCAAGACTCTCGAGACTCCTCCCCTTCTTTTTCTCACTCTCTTTTTGTCTGCAAGTCCCACCTAACCTCTATCTGTCCAGCAACTGGCCATTCGGCTTCTTCATTAAACCAATCACAGTGACACATATTCACACAATGTAAAGGGATATCCCACACCCTTCATCTGCATATCTTCATCACTTGTCATAGAAAATTACATTTGTTTATTTTTTTCCTTTCCACCATTGTGGGTTAAATGGCCACTTGTGAACCAACAAGGGAACTGGCCTACCACGTATAAACCTGTGAGGGCATAAAAGAGCTCCAGAGAAGTTAACTTAAAATAGTCACTGCCTAAAAATGATTTGGAGGCTGCTGTGCTAATTTTTAATTTTTAGTAATAGAAATGGAATATACTGTCTGGTATATTCTGCCTGGTCCATTTGTCTTCACACTCTATTGATTTGCATACTGCACTGCAGAACCAAATTCCAACCTTCATATCCAATTCCTCACTGCTGTGACTCAGCACCCTGTCACAGCGACTCTCCCAGAACTGAAACAAGTAAGTTCTTTGAAGGCTTCACAGAAAGTCTTAACCTATAGGAAGTTACTACAATTTATTTCATTGTCTGCAAAGAATTTCAATTTAATCTGTGGCAAGATAGAAGCATAATCTATTTCTCCAGCCACCTTGTGTGCTTTGGAAAACTCTTCACTTATTTTAAGCATATTCCCTCCCGGATGGTCCTGGCTCCTGTCCAGATCCATCTCTTCAGAGGCTATTACAAACTTATTACAAAAGTACTTACTAAGTGAATCTTTGATGGTCTTAGTAAAGTCATTTAGGAGAGGATTAATCGATATTGAGTGGGCTTTGTTGGGCATGGAGCCATTTTAGGAGAACAACATGTAACATCAGAAACTCAGGGGGGAAAAAATCAGTCTAGCAGAAGCAGTAATAGGTGATGTCTCAGGTAGCATTCTGGATCTGTTGCTATTGTCACCCTCAGAGTTAGAGTCTGGGGACCGTGATGGCATTGTAAAATGGTGCTTTGAAGTCCTTCTTTGTGATCTGAACTCAGCAATCACAGAAAATACTTTCAGAGTAAATGTAAAACATAGTGGTTTTTAATGAGCCATTTGCATATATCTATACATAAAGAAGAAACAAATATCTATGCATCAGAAGCTGACAGAGAGAAAACACCTCAAGTTACTAAGACTATGAGTTTACTAGCTGCTGGAGGTGGCCAGAGATGAGGAGTAAAGGTGTCCTTAATAGGGGGGAGCCTGAATTTAGGCTTATTGCTTGAACATGAATATATAAGGAATTCCTGCCTTCAAAGAGATGCAGTTGCAAGTGAGACCAGGACTTATATGAAAACAAACCTATGATGTTAGGAACAGCAGGTTTGAAAAGGAATTGAGCTAACTAGACAGCTGACTCAGTGACTAAGTCAGAAATATTCCCATATTATCACAAGATAGGCTTCCAGACCCATCAGCATAAAGGCAAGCTGTGCTGGAGGCCTAAGACCGAAACGGGAGCGATTTAAAAACTGCTGCACAGAGCAAAATACACAGGGAGGAAAATGGACAAGAGAAGAGAGAAAGAGCGTGTGATATCATTTCAAATATGTATTGTGCAATCAAACGTCTAAAACTAAGAAAAGGAACCAAAGGAATCAAGATTTAAGATAAGTGGAAGTAATAGCAGATTCTGAGAGTGAATTTAAAATAGGAATTGTTAGGATCTTCAAAAAGAAAAACTATTTGAACGAGAACACTAAATCATGAATTAAATCCAATAAAAATGAAACAAGAACAGGTAGATTGTGGTAGTTTGAATATAACTGGCTCCCATAATCTCATAGGGAGTGGCACTGTTAGGAGGTGCGGCTTTGTTGTGGGTATGTTCTTGTTGGAGGAAGTGTGTCACTGTGGGGTGGGCTTTGAGCATTCCTATGCTCAGGATACCACCCAGTGTCTCAGTCAACTTTTTGCTGCCTACAAGATGTAGGACTCTCAGCTCCAGCCCCACGTCTTCCTGCACACTGCCATGCTCCTCATCATTATGATAATGGACCGAACCTCTGAAATTGTAAGCAAGCCACTTCAATTAATTGTTTTCTTTATAAGAGTTGCTGGGTTCATGATGTCTCTTCACAGCAATAGAAACCCTAAGACATTGATAAAAAAGAAAACAACTGGAAATCCAGGTAATGAAGAGTACAGTGTTTCTGTAAATATCAGGAAGTTGAGGCTAGAGTTTCATTACAGTTGAGGCCAGCCTCAACTACGTATTGAGAACCAGAGAGAGGGGGGGGGGGAAGAGAGAGAGAGAGAGAGAGAGAGAGAGAGAGAGAGAGAGAGAGAGAGAGAGAGAGAGAAGAAAGGAAGAAAGGGAAAAGAAAGAATGTTTGAATTGAAAAGCTTAGTAGATAAAATTCATTCTGTCTTGAGTATAACAATTTTAGTAATTGAAAGATGATATTATAGAATTTACTTAGAATGTAGCTTTAAAAAAATTAAAGAAAACAAACAATATGCAATAGCAGTTAAGAGAGTTAGAAGAGATACTGTGAGGTTCTGATTGCGCCTTTAAGGAGTTCAAGAATAGGATAAACAGCTATGAATATTCAAAGACACTGAGAACATTTTAGAAGGAAGTGAGAACCCGGCTGACTCTAAGGTCTTTTGGCTTTCTAAGTCAAGCGAATGGAGAAACAGGCAGGTAATTAATTTTATCTCGATGCTCCATTGAAAGAAGAATCCTTCTTACCCCCCTGGGAGGGGCAGAGGAGTGCCAACTAAAGAGACGCCGAGTTGGGATTCTGTTTGGGGACCGCCTCGCTGGAAACATCAGGGCTGCACACAGCAGACCCAGGTGTCCTACCAAATTGTCTTTCCGCGACCAGTTTCCGCCCCGCTGGTTCAGCGCTCACTTATTCCCTAGTAAGGAACTTAGCAAACACAGCAAAGGGCGAGTAAAGGTAGAATTCCCCTCGTGGCAAATGACCTTCACAGCGCACCAGGGACGTCAAAACACTTTGAAACCCTGAAGAATAAAAAATTAGATTCCCAAGCTGAAAAAGAAAGCTCATGAACTCAGCTCCAAGCTACAGGATTCAGAAAGTTGTGGGTCGCTGTGAAGACCTGCAAGAGGAACATGTAACAGAGCAACCCTCAGAGAGCAACTGGACTCGGAGTCTTAGAAGCTGTCTTCTGTCAAGCATGGCTCCCCCCAGCAAAGAATGCAGCTGAGCTGTCAACCCAAACGCTGGAGCCCACCACGTCTGCAGCATTTATCGTAGGAATCTTTATTTGTTCTGGCTTTCCTTTTATCAACACTTGGGTTCCCCCTGCACGGCAGACTCCAAGCTGTCTTGTGTAAAAAGCTATTCTCCAAGTACCGAAATGACTAACCTCCAAAATGGGTGTTAATTGGCCCTTTGTTGATTCTGAACCCAAACATGATAAACCGTAGTATTTCTTTTTTTAACTGCTGGGGTTTCACCCTCTCTGCCAGGCCAAAGTCCAGGGACCTTCTTGCTCAGCTTAGTTTGGTTTTGTTTCCCTTTTCTGTCCCTTTCCAGCTTGCGTTTTAGGCCAGGAGAAAGCACATAGCCAGAAGTACCCTGGGTCTTTCTCTCGCTTCATCTGACAGTAATTACAGGGTGTTAAGCCCAAAGTAAACCAGGCTCTACAGTGTCTTCAGGAAGAGATGACTTAAGAAGGAAGCTTGTCTGTCATTCCTAAGCTCTTCCTCCTCAGCACAAAATTGTTCCATTAGCTAATAAATGCTCTCACTGCCGCTGGCCCCAAACCTAGTTAACTGTGGCCCAGTTTCCCTGGGTGTTGGCTGAGGATGTACCTGGGGTTGAGAGCCAAATGACAAATGACTGACATTGATTCTGTTCATTATCTTTGTTCCCATCTCCCATTTCTGTCCTACAACCACGTCACATTGTCTGTCCAGATTCTACAGGATTCCTGCCGCTCAACAAGAGTTTCCTGGCTGTAGGTGAGGAGGCATGGCTACAGGTCACAGTAAGAATACAAAGAGCCACCCTAGAATGTTCATGCAGAGACACATTGCCCCCGGGTCCCACACCATCTCTTACCCTTAGAACTGTCACCCACCACCATTTGACAAAAAAAGATTTTTTGTTTGGAGGCAAAGGATTGGGTTTATGTGCTTGTATTGGTGTTCAGTTGAGTCAATGACCCTCAGATTCTGGAACTTGCAATGTAGACCAGGCTGACCTGGAGCTCGCAGAGATCCTTCTGCCTGCCTCTGCCTCCTGAGTGCTGGAATTCAGGCTTGTGCCACCAGGCCTGCGGCTCAGTGCAATTTCTAGGGTCCCTTTCAATTCCTATTCTTTGCTTAGAGCCCTCTGTAAAGGAGAATTTGAAGAAAGGATTTTGCTGAGTGGTGGAGCCTTTTCCTTCAAGTTTTCTATGATAGACATGGTGTTCACATGGACTCCTGAGACCTTCTGGTGCTGCATGGCTCTCCTTGTGGGACTGCCTGCCAAATTGCCTCTGGTAGAACTGGCCTGGAGCCTCTAGAGCAAGGTCAGGAGACAGGATGCAGGGTGTATGTTGCTATCTGAACTGGAAGCAGAGATATCTGCTCCGTACTGGGAACCCAATGCTCAGACATTACTTCACATCACAGCAGAATGATGCAGTGGCATTCTGCTGTAACCTCTGCTAAACAATTGGACGTTTGGTTCCCAGCCCTCAGTGATAGTCTTGACACTGGGCCAAAGGCTTCATCAAAGGAGTGAGTCTACCAAGGCCATTTTTTTGTTGTTATTCATAGGAATAATTATGGGCTTCCTATAACCAACCATTGGGCCAAAGCCATAAAACAAGCAAAAATTGGCTCAACCTTCCTAATGGCTCATCTCCCTAAAGATCGTTTTAAGTATTCAGCATTAATCATTCGATAAATTCTCATGGAACCATTTCTATGGGTGTGGAAATAAGCGGAGTTTAGTTTGTTAGGGTTGATGGATTCCACGCATCCTTGCCCTCAAGGAATTTTCCAGACTACATAGAGGATAGATATGGGCATTTAAAAAAAAATGGATGTTCCTAAGTTCTGTCAAGGAGGACCAAGAGAAGACGGAAGGCTTGTCAGCTTCTACCTAAGAGGGCTGAAAAGAAACTACACTGTTTTCCCTTATCCTTTTGGGTGTCTTGTGCTCATGAGTGAGAAATTTGTCTCCACCCCCTGGAACTCACTGCGCCTGCTAGTGTCATGAACTCTTTCTTGTCTCCACACCATTTGGGACTTTATTTTTTATGCAAAGCTTCTTTAGTCTACCCTTTATACCATGTTCACAATGAAAGGCAGAGAGACAGAGACAGAGAGACAGAGAGAGAGAACACAAAGACATCTCAGATAGTGTATTGTAGGCTTGAATCTGAACTGTTCCCCACAAATTTGTGTCCATTCACCAGTGTGGGGGTGCTATCCTGAAGGCTGGAACCATTTAGGAGTCCTGGCTAGGGAATTAGGTGGCTAGAGGCCAGCTTTTGAACCTGTTCCTGGTTCCAACTTGTTTTATCTACCTCCTGATCCGCCACCCTGTAAATAAGCCCTGGCCAAATGCTCCTGCCAGCAGACTGGATCCTGAGACACTGGGTTTTGATGTCCCCACCACAATTGACTGGGACCCTATCTCCCGTTTACTTTTCTGCTGATATGACATTGACCAAAAGTAAGTTGGGGGAAGAAAGGGTTTATTTGACTTATACTTCCACATTCCAGTCCATTAGCTAGGGAAATCAGGCAAGAGCTCAAGGCAGGAACAAGAGACCACAGAGAGATGCTGCTCACTGGCTTGTTTCCCTGGCTTTCTCATGTAGCAGGCCCACCTGTCTAGGTGCGCTGGGCCTTCGTGCGTCCATCATTAGTGTAAAAAAAAAAAAAGACCCACAGATGTGCCCACAGGCCAGTCTAACGGATGCAATTCCTCTGCTGATGCTTCCTCTTTCCAGGTGGCTCTAACTTGTGTCAAGTTGACAAACACTGACCAGCACAGACCCTTTGAAGCCATGAATCACAAATGAATCTGTCCTTCTCCTAGTTCCTTCCATCAAGTATTTATGTGGAGTGTAATGAATACATTTAAGACGAGGTCTCTCTAGCCACTTGAAATCTGCGGAGGGTTCCAGAGACTCAAAGCCTACAGCTGTCTTCATTTCTTTCCTGTAAACCCCCAGCCCCACCCCTTCTCTCTGCCTGCAATACACTCTCAGCACACACCCAAGGACGAAAACACTTTCCCGGGACCTTCTCTGACCGGTCTACTCAAGAGCGGCCTTCCCACCTGGCCCCAGACAGCAGCCTGTCTCACTGGTAACATCCATCACACCTTCTCATTGGTCTTCCCAGCCAGACTGTGAGCTCCTCTAGGGCACTGTCATTTCTGTCTGGTTCACAATGATATCCCCTGGTCCTTAGTACAACACCCTGCATACAGGATGTGGAAAACTTGGGGTGAGAATGGATGAGAGGAGACTGTACGCTTGGATCCCACTCCAAAGTAAACACAAATGCTTAAGTGCACGGAGTGCAAGCGTGGCGAATCCAAGAACTAAAGGAAGACTCTTCCTGTGCGCAGGTGGATTGATTGGCCAGGATGGGCAGTCAGGGGTCCTGAAATTAGCCCTGCAACTGGAGGACACTAGCAAAGAAGATGCTTAGTGGGGCTGAAGGTGTAGCTCAGTTAGCAGCATGCTCGCCTGGTGTGCCAAAGCCCTGAGTTCAGTCCTCCTCGCCACATAATTGGTGGTGTGTGCTTGTAATGCCAGCATTCAGAATGTGGAGGCAGTAGAAACAGAAGCTCAAGATCGTCCTAGGCTTCCTGGGGGGGGGGGGCAGGTGGGGGAGAGCAGAGACATGGAGAGGCAGACAGAGAGAAAGAACAGAAGAGCAGATACTTACAAAACATTGTGTGGTGGAGCCTGCGGGCTTCCACAGGCACACACACACACACCCCGCTCAGCACAGCCCCTGTGCCGCCCCACAGCAACTAGAGTTGGTAGTCTAAGCCTCTAAGCGGCTCCAGTCATAGACCAACCCCACATTAGTTTGAAACACACAGAAACAGCAGGGTTGGCTGAGCTCAGGGAGACGAGGAATACAGTGGCATTTTTTGTTCATCAGCAGGAAACCCAGCTCCCGATTGGGGCAAGTGGGGGAAAAGGCACTGAAAGTCATTTATGTCTGAAACTGTTTAGCCAGCCGTGGGAAACGCACGGGTTCTGATTCACAGCAGACCCAGTTCTTTTTTTTTTTTTTTTTTTTTTTTAATCAGTCTCATTCTGTTTCCTGTTAGCAAAAAAAAAAAAAAAAAAAAAAAATTTAATCCATTAGATTCTTCCAAGGGCTGATAAGGCTTGGAGTCCTGCATATCTTATGAGAAGTCATCAAAACTCCTAATTAAAGTTTTGTTCTCACAGTCGAGCCTTGAACCTGTGCCCTTTGGCTCCACGGTTAATTCATTTTCATCTCCAGCCAAAGGATAAATTGATGTGTGTGGGAGGAGCTATTATTAGAAGTTATTAACTATCATCCCTGCTTTGGGAAAGGGAAGTATTTTTGCTGTAACAATGTAACTCGGAGTCTGTTGCGCATGCCTGCATCTCTGGCACCAGCTCAGCGCCAGTCACACCTGGCAGCCAGTGTAAGGGGACTGAAGCCCTGCCTGGACCCCTCACCAGTGGCTCATCGGCTAATCTGGCGAGGGAGACAGAAATAGCTTGCCAAATAGGTCACCGAACCTAACGATGGGAAGCTGGAAGTGGACCCGACACAGACAGCTTGGTGATGTTCCTAATTTTAAGCAGAGGATCCATATTCTGAGGTTTGGAGGGCTGCCTGAGATCTGCTCTCCAGAAAAGCAGACTGGGCAGCACAAATGAACGCAGAGATGAGCCACCTGCTTATTCCCCAAGGCAGACTTCGTTTTTCCCTAAGTCAAAATACTTGTCCAACCACAGGTCTAAATATTTGCAAATGAAGGCAGTCCTACCAGGCTGGAACGTAGGGTCGGGCTTAGACATTCACATAGGAGTTTGTGCGTAGTCACCTGACCCTTGGCTTCTGGCACACCTGAGAACCACCCAAGCATCTCATGTTACTGGGAAGGGCAAATATTTCCTAAGACTTGTAGAGAATGGGTTCAAGTCATCCCCCTGCCTTGGCCTTCTCCATAGCTGGTGCTCCAGGGCTGCATCAGCTGGGAAAAATGTACTTTATAGAATTTAGGTATTGCAAAGTGTCACTGGAAGATGTAACCTGTGGCAGTATCTGAATGCTCCTGGGTCTGGCCCACTTGTCATTTAGAGGAAGAGATACTCCAGATTCAAACATCATTACTGTAGTTGTCCCAGCCCTTTTCTTTTCTAACAAGAATGAAAGTACTACTTTTGAGACCTTTGGAGACCACTTGGCCATTTCTGGAAAGTAGATGCTCTTTTCTGCAACCAAGCGTCAGTCATTATGCAAAATTAGTGTTTGCTTGCCAAGCATCTACTGTGTTTGTAAAGAGTTCTTTTGTGGGATGGGGGAGCGGTATAAATGGGTGGAAAGGAAATGATTGTGTGGGAGCAGCAGCAGCCGTTGAGAGACAGGAATCAGGCCAAAGGTGACCCTCATGTCATTGTCCAGGGCCTCTCGAAGATCCCTCTGTCTTGGAACTAACAGTGACCTAAAGCAAAAAGGAAAGGTGATAACGCACCCTTGCTAACCAAGAAGCAAATCTATGGTTCCTCTCTCTTTTCATCACTCACGAGTAGCTTGCCTGGCACGTGGCATGTCCTCCAATGTTGATGCGCTCTCTAATGCTAACCAAAAACAGGCTATGGGGAGGTAGAGGAGATGAAACTTGAATAGTGTGTGTGGCCAACCAGTTGATCTTCATATTCTCTTCTGCCATGTACCAATGACTTCTTTTGAGGACAGAATCTTATGTATCCAGCTGCCCTGGAACTCACTATGTAGTGAGGATGGCCTTGAACTTCTGATCCTCCTGCTTGCATCTCCCAAATGCTGGGATTATAGCCATGAAACCCCATGCCTGGAATACATGGTACTGGGAGTCAAATCCAGAGCTTTCTGCAAGCTAGCCGAGCACTGTACCAACTGAGCCACAGCCCAGCTCCATTTACATATTTAAATGCATGGTTTGAATGTAAGGAGAATGATTTGTCAATGAGCAGCATACTTTTATAGCTATTGCCCAACAATCCAACTCATATCCCCTGGGTTTTTTCCTACTTGAGTTATAAGTAAGATCAAATGGCTCTCCAGACAATGCTGTAATGAAGAGGGCACCCCAATGAAACACAACAAAAGGCAGAGGTTAAGACTTTGACAGGGTGACAAAAGCACCACCTTCTATTGTGGCGGTTTGAAAGAAAATGACTCCCAAAGGGAGTGGCACTATTTGGAGGTGTGGCCTTGTAGGAGTAGGTGTGGCCTTGTTGGAGGAAGTATGTAGCTGTGGAGGTGGGCTTTGAGGTCTCATATATGCTCAAGCCATGCCCAGTGTCTCAGTTTACTTCCAGTTGCCTGTGCAAGATGTAGGACTCTCAGCTCCTTCTCCAGCACCATGTCTGCCTGCACACTGCCATGTCCCACCATGATGATAAGGGACTGAACCTCTGAACTGTAAGCCACCCAATTAAATGTTTTCCTTGATAAGAGTTGCTGTGGTCATTGTGTCTCTTCATAGCAATAGAACCCTAACTAAGGCATCCATCAACCCTACAGTCCCCCTTCCTCTTCTTCCTCCTCCTCCCCTTCTTCCTCCTCTCTGTAGACAGAGGCACTGAATTTACTGACTCCTTTGGACATAGAGCTGAAGCCAGCCTTTTCCCATGATGCCCCCCCACTATATACACACACACACACACATATGCCTCAAATCACCTAGGAGGTTCTATGAGGAAGGATTTGTCAATGATTTCCAGGGCCTCTCAATTCTGTAGCTCTCTGTAAAGGCAGAAGGCAGGGTACTTGTCCACTTCTAGATCACTTACCTGCACCCTAGCTCCCCAATCCCAAGGTCTCTGACACCCCTGTTGAGAGAAATAGATGAAGAAGAAATAACTGCAGGATCAGTGTCATAAAGCTTTCATTGGCTTCCCTGGAAATCCTGTACCTGTGAGGAAACAAGCTGTGGAAGGGTCTTAGAAAATCTTTCCTGGGCCAGCAAGATGGCTCAGCAGGTGAAGGCATTTGCCCCCATGACAGATGGCCTGAGTTAGATCCCAGAGTCACATGGTAGAAGAAAGGAACTTATTCTTGAAACTTTCCCTCTCACTTCCACGGACACACACACACACACACACACACACACACACACACACACACACCTCATAGTCAATGAGTCAATTGATAAATATTTTTAAAGAAATTTGCAGATAATGGTGGTGCACACCTTTAATCCTAGCACTGAGAGAACCAGAATATGCCAGCCAGTATTCCAACCCTGTCTCCCTCTCAAACACTGGCCGATTGCCACCAGGGCAGGAGGCCAGGAGCCCTGCACCTCTTTCCGTTAGCACCTGTATCCCAAGATGCTTCAGACACCCACCCACCCCTCTGAAGATGATGATGACCACGACATGGCGTTTTTCTGCAAAATGGCCCAGTACAGGAGAGATTCAGGATGGTTAAAAAGCTTGAGGCCAGGACTGGGCCAATTCCCTGACACAGAGCAGGGTGCTAGCTAGAGCTGGTTAAATGTGCCTGGTGATGAAAGATTGTTGCTCAGACACAGGAGCAGAAGGTCAGTGATGAGTGTCACAGATTTATCCAGAGAGAAGAAGGAGGTACCAGGAGAGGCAAGGAGGCAGCAGACAAACCCAACACAACTATGCATAGAAGAGGCCATTATCTAGAGGTCAACGGAATGGAAGAAAATTTGGAGACACTCATGATGTAACCAATTGTGAGGAAGGCCAATGAGTTCATGGATCAGACTTTAATAAAGTTAGTTCCGAAAAAGGTGGCAGGGCCTTTCAGTGGGAACACCTTAGGAACACCCAGGACCAGTGTCTAAGTAAGATTAAAGCCAGAGTCTGTAAGTAATGCACATCAAGACTGCTGAAGGGATCTTCATAGGTTCCAAGAGAAGGGGAGTGAGGAGAGGACCCTTTGCCCTCAGCTTCAGGAGTGGAAGAGCCATACAGGCTCAAGATGGAGGAGGAGCTCATGTACTAAGAAGACTGAATAACCTCTCTGGAGAGCTGAGCAGCAGGTTGGAGCTCAGGGAGACAGGGGGTCTGGGCAGGGAGACAGCAATCTGGTTGCCGGTACCCAAGGCATGGCACATGCGTTGCATAGGGTAGTGCCCAGTAGGGAGTGTGTTAGAAGTGAGGCTTTGACCCACTGGGATGGAGAAACAGAAGGAAGGAAGTCTATGAGGGCATATGGCAATATGTGGTTAGAAGAGTGTGAGGAGACCTAGGGAGATCAAGGATGAAACTTCAGAGGAACAGGGCTCACCGGGATGCTTTCCATTACAAGCATATGAAGAAGAATACAATTTTTCAGAGGTCCTCGGGATTCCCAGGCAGCGAGTCACAGCAGTGTTTGTAATCAACTTCAGTGGTGGGCAGAAGCCAGGCAACTCGGGCTTAAAGGTAGGATGTAGACACTAAAGAATAGGTTAAAGAGGGAGACATGTGGTGACTAGTTCTGTTCTATGTTCTGTAAGGCAGTGGACAGGTCACTGATTAGTGAGAGGAAACAGAAGTGGAGGGCAGAGGGGCAGAAAAGTGTTAGCAGAGCTGCTATGGAGACAGTGCTGGAGAATAAACTATCAGGCGTGGTGGTTATTTGAAAAGTAAAAAAGTATATACATATATACACACACATATGTATATGTATATAATACACACACACACACACACACACACACACACACATATATATATATATATATATATATATATATATATATATATATATATATATATATAAAATCTCCAACCATTTGTTCATTCAGCAAATCCTTGTTGGGAATTTTCTTTGCACCAGGCTCTGTCCTAAGCAAAGAGTTACAGCCTTTAACAAAAGCCAGCCCATGGCCTTGTGTAACTTGTAAGGGTGGTAGGATGGCCGCTGTGGAATAATCCTTTTGTACACTGTGAATATGTATTACTCTCATTGGTTTAATAAAGAGCCAACTGGCCAGTAGCTAGGCAGAAAAAGGTGGGAGAGCCAGACTGGGAAAACACTGGGAAGAAGGAGAGCAGAGACAGAGGAAGCAGGAAATGAACAGGCCATACTGCAAAAGGGTACCACCATGTGGTAGAGTATAGATAAAAAATATGGGTTAATTTAAGTTGTAAGAGCTAGTTAATAACAAGCCTAAGCTATCGACCAAGCATTCATAATTAATAATAAATGTCCATGTCAATTATTGGGGAGCCAGGACAAAAAAAACCACCTACAGATGGCAACGCTATCACTTGCCCTTCCTTTCCATGATCCTTTCATGTGGCAAAGCACTTTCACACTCATCATTCCACTCCCACAACGATGCTCCTTAAAGGTAGGAAACCACTAAAGCAACATTGAAGCTGAGAGATCTACAATGTGTCAAAGACTCAACAGCTGGGCACCATGAGAGCAGAAACTAAAACCCCGAAGTCTCAGCTCAGGTTAGACACTCCACAAGGCAAATGAATGGCTGGCTGGATGCAAAGTCTCTTTTTTGGGCATCTCTCCTCTTGGTCCTGGATCAACCCGATCACTGAAATAACAGTACAAGTCAAAGACATTACTCAACTGTGGATTCAAGCCCAGCCAAAGATGGTAGCCACAGATAAATGTCTGCAGAGTAATCGGAGGTCACACACTGTTTAGTTGTGTTGACTCTAACCCGGATGAATTTGGGATTAGATTCCCTTGTCCCTTGAGTGCTAAGAAACTTGACTTAATCTTCCTAACCTGACAGAGAAGAGAAGATGGGGGGGAGGGGAAAGGGAGAGGGAAGAGTACCAGGAAAGGGGGAGGGCATGGGAAGAAGGGTAATGAAGGGGAGGGAGGGAGGATAGAGAGAGGAAAGCGAGGTGGGAGAGGGGATGGGGGTGTGCAAATTTAAAGTCCTTCCCTCCATTTCTACCCATCCCCAGTGCCTAGAATCTGGTCCCCTGCGTCTGTTTCTCCGTTCACCTGTGCTGCCTTCTCCTTAGCTCTTTCGTTTATTTCTTCGCCAGTGTGTGGGGTGAGTGGTGTGTGAGGACATGCAGAAAGGCCCCCCAAAACAGCACAACGCTCCCCGCCACCACAGCCTCTCTTCCATTTCCTCCTCCTCCCACCTTCTCAAGCCACCTCTTACCTACCACCCATAAGTCAGTGCACTGGCCCCATTTGTCTTTCCTGGGCCCTTGAACGTGCCTTTATCCAAGGGTTTCTTCCACAGAAGTACTATAAAGCAGTGTCTCTGGAGGAAATGGAGGCAGATGAAAAATATTCCCCACTTTCTGGTACTCATGAAGTACCTGAAGTACTCTGAAATAGATAACTGTATCTCCATTTTATAGACAAAGAATCCGAGGCATAGCATTATACAGTTAAGTGGCTGACCCAGATTTTAATTGGGCCCCGACTGACTCCAAAATCCATGTTTTTGGCAATACACCTTAATCTTCAGGTTGTCCCAGGAATGTATTAGGTGAAAGTTCAATCATGGAGGAAAGAAAATGGGAAAAGTTCCCCATTCTTCCATAGTCACAAGGAATTTCCAAACAGTGAATTGTGCTAAAGAAGATAATTCCCTTTGAACAGCTGTGGTGGTCTAAATGAGAGCAGACCCCAGACCCTCATAGTTTGAATGCTTGGGCCCCAGTTGATGGAACTGCTTGGGAAGGATTAGGAGGCGTGGCCTTGTTGGAGAAGATGTGTTACTAAGAGTGGGCTTTTGAAACCTCAAAGCCCATACTCTTCCCAGTCTCTCAGTCTCCACCTCCAGCTTCTGATTAAGGCTGTGAGCTCTCAGCTACCACTCCAGTGCCATGCCTGCCTGTTTGCTGCCATGCTCCCCAATTCATGCCATGTTAGGTCATGGTTTCTAACCCTTCAAAACTGTAAGCCCCCAATAAACTCTTCTATGAGTTGCTTTTAGTCATAGTCTCTTCACATCAGTAGAAAAGTAAAGACTACAGCCTACGATAGTAATACCGGAAATAAGAAAATTTGAGATGGTCAAATGTAATCTGTCTATAATTTCCAAGTATACTGAGGACCTCTTGATGTGACTTTTTTTCATACCGGGAGCCCTTAGACCCTAATAATCCAAAATTTAGAAACTTCACGCTTCAGGAAATTCCTGCAGAGTTGGAGACTTCTGGCCCTTGATAGATAGATAGGGTCTCCATCCCTGTTCAGAATAAGGATGCTTCAGTAAATGGAGCCTCAATCATTCTCTGAAGATTATGTGATGGAAGTCTCAGAGACAGACAATGAGACAGGAGAGGAAGACGGGGAAACTAAGGGGACAGAGGAAGGAGAGGAGCCCTGCACCCCTACGCCTGAGGAAGAAGAGAACCTCACAAAATTACGAACTTTGTTTACACTCAAAACATACATCTTAACTTCCTTCGACATATGTACTGTAAGAATTTCTTTGATTTGTTTTTGACCTAAGCTTTTATCTTCTGAGTCTATTAACCCATACAATGAACTGTAAACCACCTATGATCTCATCTACTGAAGTAAAGTTCTTTAAATAAAAATAAACATACCAAAATATTTTTACTTAATCTTTTAAACCCTTTGAACAATGTAACCTTAGAAGTCACCGAAATCATATAAATCTCTATTGTTAAGACACATGAATGCAACTTTCTCCCTTGACATGTCCATATCCACACGTGGGTGTATACAATTGTCCTTTTCTTAAGCATCCCCTCCCTTTTTCCTTAATGCCTATGCTTATATCTATATTCTTTTCTTAATAAATTCCAACTTTGCTTCAAAAAGAAAAAAAAATTACTGCAGAGACAGGCCCCAAGGAAAAATGAAATCATTATTGGGGGAGCATCAGTCTCCAGATCTGGAGGCTAGCTATAAGAATGATAATGGATAGATGAATTTAACTGGGAAAATGAACCAGCAAGCCCCAGGGTTCTCTTCCCTCCGATGCTGTGAACCTAATAGTATATGAGAATATGTTCACGTGACTCACACAACTGCCTGAGAGGCTGTGTGGAGCCTAGAAATAAGATCTACACCAATAGGGTGAGCTGTGGCTTCTGACTTCTATTATATTTATTATATTATATTTATATATATATATATTATTTAATTTAAATTAATTAATTATATATATATATATGAGAAAACTCCTAAAAGGGCACCACTTATTACCCAGTAGGTTTTAATAGGAAAGCATCATTAGCCCTGACTGCTAGGTACTGTGCGTGGTATTATGCCTATAGGAACAGAAGCAAAGCTGTTGCCTTTATAGAACCTTCTATCCTAGTAAGGAAGGAGGTTGCTTTTTTTAAAAAATCACAGGCACACATGTATTTTGCTCACACATTCTTAATTACTGACTATGATGGGCTCCCATGATTCTAACAGGTAAGCACTCTTAGCCTCATTCCATGAGCAGTAACTGGAATTCAAGGAGTTAAGTGCCCAAGGTTCCGAGAGACTGGGATTTGACCTGGGTCAGTGGGAGTTCAACGTGCCACCTCTGTAGCACTACACAGCTAGAGAGAAGGGTCTGCACTGAGCATCGTGACGAGGGACGACATGACATGTGAAGTCATGCTTCTGTGCTAAGGGGATGATGCCAGACAGGAAGATGATTATCTGGTTCGTCCATGGAGTTTCTTGGGCCGCTGGCATCTCGGCTGTCACATTCCACCCGGTAATGAATATGAGCACCTCCTCCTTGGAAATTTCCTCCTTAGCCCCCCTTCAGCTTCCCCCTCATATCCACCATAAAATGGCCAAGAGTCTTAACATGACCTGTCCCTCCTCACCCCTTCAAATGCACCCCTCACACATGCATTAAATGAATATTTTAAAAATTGAATGTTGCCGGGCGTTGGTGGCACACGCCTTTAATCCCAGCACTCGGGAGGCAGAGGCAGGTGGATCTCTGTGAGTTCGAGGCCAGCCTGGTCTACCAAGTGAGTTCCAGGAAAGGCGCAAAGCTACACAAAGAAACCCTGTCTCGAAAAACCAAAAAAAAAAAAAAAAAAAAAAAATTGAATGTGAGCCAAAATAAACCCTCCCTGAGGATGCTTTTGTTTTGTTTTGTTTTGTTTTTTTGAGACAGAGTTTTTCTGTGTAGCCTTGGCTGTCCTGGAACTTGCTCTGTAGACCAGACTGGCTTCGAACTCACAAAGATCGGCCTGCCTCAGCCTCCCGAGTGCTGGGAGTAAATAAAAGTGTGCGCTGCCACTGCCCGGCCCTGAGGATGGTTTTTGTCAGGTATTTGGTAAGCCTAGCATAAATGCTTACATCTTTTCCTCTTGTTTTTATTGTGGTTCAAAGTGGCAATACAATTTCCCATTTTATCTATCTTTAGATATGAAGTTCAATACCATGAAGTCCATTCACACTGTTCCAGAGCTGTCCCCACTTGCCTCTAGA